>NC_056729.1:1922540870-1922608370 GCF_019279795.1 Protopterus annectens
TTGAGTGGTGGAGGAAGGGAACAGATTCAATTGACAACTGCTATCAAGTATAGGTGTCAGTACACTACTATTCACTACTCTACATTTTGACCGCACTTACACTCTACCTGGGCCATGGAGCTGCTACAGAACACCAACAGCTGTACATATCAAAGAGCAATTCTACCCTTATTTTAGTTATACACATTATACCTGTTTCTATACAGATTTCTTTACCTGTGGGGCCTGTGCAGATGAACTGTGTTCACATTACATTGCTGTTTCTACACATATTTCAGATTCACATATTAGTTGCAGGCTCTGGAGTGTGTGTTGTGCTTTTGACATATATCTACTGTGACATTCTCTGTGTATGGCTTTCTTGGCAACTGGGGAAACTATCAGTGACACTTGAGGGGCTTTTCTGGTTCAGACTGCAGAATGTGGATGGCTAGCTTGAATCTATTTGTAGGACTGGGGCTGATCAACACAGCAGTTGTACACCTTTCATAGTTATACACATCTTACTATTTCTATTCAAATTTCTTTACCTGTGTGCCCTGTGTGGAAAATATATGTGTTGCAGTACATTACTTTTTTATTCAGATTGCAGTTTACAACTGTAGAACCAGGCTGACATGTTAGTGGTGGTCCCTGGATTTGAACCATAGTTTGTATGCAAAATTGAACTACAGGGCTAGTCCATATCAGACTGTGCTACTGGGAAGGTGTTGTGTGTTGCTTGTGACATTTCTGTCTAGTACATATTTTTGTGCACAATACTTTTCTTATCAAATGTTGCATTGTTTCCCATTTTCAGTACAAACTATGCATACACAACAGACATTGGTGTCACTGTTTGAGAAACATGTGCACATTAGATGAATTGCACATTTGACTGTTTTACAACTACATACTGCAATTTAGATTCATGAGTACACAGTGTAGGGTTTAAGTCTGCACCTGTTAGCCTTATACATTTGTCAGTACATTCACAGCTACATACAGCTGAAGTTGAAAGGTTAACACATGACAATGCTGGCAGACACACAAGTAAAACACATTCTGATGGAAATATGTACTGTTGCTTTTTTCAGTTTTTGACATGCCCATTCTAAAGAATGCAGACAAGCAGTGCTAAATCAGTTCACCTCAGTTAATGCATTTTGCAGGACATGCACATTTCTATTTTTTAGGTACAAGTGAGATGGCACACACCAGTGTTTGGGATCACTTTTATTAGTTTTGACATACATATCTGTGTACAACTCAGAAATGTACAATAGTATTCCTGCATGATCTGCACAGCAGAATGCTTTTCACATTAACCCTGATATGGCAATTTCTTGGCAGGTTCACTCATTCACACTCATACATATTCTTTTATTCCTGTCCTGCATATTGTACCTTGTTTGCTACTGACATCTGTATTACACAGCAACTGGAAATACTCCATTGTTATGCTGGCAGCCTGACACAGGCATTTATTCCTGACTTCAACAGCACAATTATATACACAGACAGTTTTGATTTATTACTGCTAATATTAGGAGGTATTCTGTACTCACCATAATGCTGATGCAGCTGGGCCAGTGCATGAGCCTCAACATTCTGGGACCTCTCCACAGCAGCTGTATGGGGAGATATGACACATTAATCACACCTGCACAGTCAGAAGTTTAACATGTTCCATACTTAGAAATACATAAGACTGCATACTTTCAGACATGTGGAACATCCTCTTCTCAGGCTTCTTGGATCCACTGGTCCAAGAGTGCACCCCCTCCTCTGCTTCAGGTCATTGTAGTGGTGACGTACCTGCTCACCAGTCTGGGGTATGCCAGTGGCACTGGTGAGATCATGTGCAAGCTGGTGCCAGACCTTCACTTTGTACTGGGAGCCCTGGTACTGGCCCTGCAGCTGCCTGGCATCATGTTTTTTTTTACTAGGAGCCCAACCAAGACCCTGGACTTCTGGTTGCCCCAATGTTGCACTCAGAAGCAGACACCTTCACCCATACCAGACATTGTGGTCCTGCTGTGAGCAATCCCGAATGGTTATGGCTGTATTCCCACCAGTGTGGTTTAAATAGGGCATTCTTCCTGCACTTTTTCTTGATTGGCCAGTTTTAAAATGGTGCACTATGCTTATCTCTGCGCAAATCCGCATAGCAATGCTTAAACCAGATGTACACAGCTGAAAGCAAGTAAGCAATGCTTACACTAGCAAAGCATTGCTTAAATCTATTTTTTTTGTTTTTCATTAAATTTATGCATTTTTTTTTACATTTATATTTTACATATTCCCACCCCTACTGTGCTATATGTGAGTCATATGATTGACATCTATCATTCAAATTCCTTAAAAGTTTATTAAATAAATTGGCAGAGGGGGATTCAAACCAAGCATGTTCTACATGCTACACCATGGTAGTACCACTACACTACAGCAGCTTGATGACATTTTCTATCACAGTAGCACTTGTCTATCATTTTCAGGATTTCAGCCAGACTAAGCATACTGGTGCACCATACAAACAAGTTGCGCACTGCTTAAACTTACATTTTATTTAATCAAAAAATACATGTTTGGTATTTTTATTAATTTCCTCTTGCGCTACTGCTTCCATGCATGTAGGGCAAGAGTGCATACATTTGGGGGTGTGCACTTGAAGGCTGCTGCCTTCTGGGTATGTTTGTGTTTTTTTCTTTTTATTTCAGTATCTGCAGACACTGAAATGTTATCTATTTACATTTCAGTGGCTGTGGACACTGGTTTAGTACATAATATTAGAGCCAGGCTATAATATTATGTACATTGATACTCTGTGTCACAAAGAGCTAAGGTTGTATGTTACATGTGCAAGCACTGCTGAAACACACCCCCTGCACTTGTTTATGGTTCGTGTCCATTTAGATTAAACAGCAGCGTACCTTCATGCATATGCAAGGTGCACTGCTGTTCTAAATGGACACGAACCACTCTGTGCAAGAATAGTCTTATTCTTGCATGGAACTTCATGAATCCAGGGGATAGTGTTAACTAGTAAGGAACTTTGTAATTGTGAATTCTGTGGATTAGTATATTTAGCAGTATGTGCAGTGTCAGTCCTCCTATATAGGTAAAACTGAACAAAATTTGAAAAGAATGATATATGAATACTACTATGATATGCAGAAAAAGAAACAAACTAATGCTGTCTTTAAGCACTCACTAGAATGCACTAAAGCAAGGTTTACATTTTTTGTATTGGAAGGAGTGAAAAAAGAAGCAATAGGGGGTCAATGGGAAGAAAGGGTGGAGTTTAGGGAGGTATGGTGGCAGATAAATTTACAAGCCACCTCTCCACCTTGTTTAAATGAAAATGTGTCCATAGCCCCTGTATTGAAGACGAGAGCAGCCAAATTATGAAGTTCATTTCAAAGAAAGTCATTTTTATTTAAACTTATGTAAAATTTGAGGTATACTGGACTTTGTCTGGATTAAATGTGTTTTTAACTGAAAGGGTGATTAAAACTTTGACCACTAGAGGAAGCTTGATCATTACAATACTGCCTTTCAGCTTTTCTTCATGCAGAAAGCTTTTACGACAAATTTCTTTTAAGATTAAATAAATCAATCAGTACATTTTATACAGTTGAAGTGTGTTTTAAACCATTTTAGAGATTATGACTTCAATATTTATTTTTTAATAAAATGTTATATATTTTTAAGTAAATGTTTCACACTGTCTAGAAACTCCACAAGGTTATGAATATTCACAAATTTTATGATAATTAGGTTTTAACTACTTGTTCAATTTTATTGGCTAACTTGTGTTTTAGAAGGGTATTAAAGTATTATTGTAGTTGTCCATTCACATCTGATGAAGTCTACTTGGTAGAAACGAAAACGCTGTTTTAAAGTGTATGCATTTACGAAAGTATTATGTTATTAAAAACTGTTTCAACTGGATCCTAGCTGCTGGTGGTATCTTTCCTGAGTACCTTGGACTTGACTTTAGTGAAATTTTGGTGCTTTTGCCATTTTTTTGTGTGTACCTTTCACAAAGCCAATCTGTGTGGGGTCCAGAGTTAGGAGATTACCTATATGTTTGTTGTCCAGGTCTCTGAAGATGCGCTCCATAGCTGTACACATCAGACTCGTCAGTCTACTGGACTGATAATTCCCAGTGTCTGTAGTTGCCACACCTGTATGGAGAGGGATGACTGTAGCAGTGTGCCATTTGGGAGGGACAAATCCTAAGGTAAGGCTGTGACTGAACAGGGCACACAGATGTGGTGCCAGGTGTCTTTGTAGTTCATGTAGAACACAGCCAGGGCTAATGTGCAGTCCCATGAAAGCTGTATTCTTGCCCATGGACAATGCAGGTGTAACCTGGGTGGCAGTAATCCTGGATGCCTGGCATTCTTCTGGCATTCTGATTGTTCCCCTGGGGGGTGGGTGGGGTAAAGCTGGCACTGAATGTGTTGGCAAGAATGTTGGCAATATCTGTTGGTTCAGTATAGGAGGTAGCATTGTGCCGTAACTCAGAGCACTTCTGGGTATTGGCGTGGAGGTTCATGATATCACTAACCAAGGATTTGTGATTGTTGTCAGTGTCTGCTGTAATTCTATCATCATAGGTGGCTTTAGATGATTTCATGAGGGATCTGAAGTTGTTGTTGAGACTAATAAGCGAATTTTACCACTCTTGGGACTCCACCTTTTTCTACACCAGTTTCTTCCTTCTGTTGTACAGGTTATTAATGGCAGCAGACCAACAGATTGGCCTCCAGTGTTTGGAGGAGAGTGTCATGGCTATGTTGGGTATTGCTAGTTCCATGCATTGATATGCATGTTTGTACAGTGCATTTGTGCATGATTCATCAGTCATGCAGGTATTTTCCATTGGCATGGGTGCTGGGATGTTAGCCACCTCTGTTCTTATCACTCCAAAGTCAGCTTTGGAGAGTTTTTTCAAGGTAGTTACCTTTGTGAGGGGTGTGTGGGAGATGTGGATTTCCATGGTGATTACTCTATGTTGGATCTAACCAGGTAGCGATTGACTACTGTTGTCAAGCAGCAGTCCCATACAGGTTTATAGGTTCATAGGTGTGTACTAAGCTAATGGCCCTGGGACCTTTACAAGCCTAAACATAGGATTACATTGGCATAATGTGTAGTGTTATACTCAGCACAGGTCAAGGATGTTGCTTCCTGTACTGGGTGTCAGAATGAGCTGGTCCAGGGCATTGGAACTGATGAATTCCAGGAAGCATTGGGCCAGTGTATTGGTGCTAGAGTATTTTACCCAGTTGATGGAAGGGTAGTTGAGCTGTCCTAGTATGATAGTGTTGGGTTGGACCTTGATAATTTCCAGGGTAAGGAATGTGGATTGAGAGTCTAGGGACATGGATGTGGACCTAAAGCAAGGTATGACCTGTATTGCACCATTACCCAATGTCAGTTGTACCTGAAGTATCTCAGATGCATTATGCTGGGATACTATTCTGGATGTGTGCATATCTGTTACTAATATGAAGACACCACTGCCTTTGTAGCTGTGGTCCATGTTTTGGGGCTGACAGGTGTGGAATGAGTTATAGTCTGGTAGTGCAGGTGTGCTGTCTGCTGTTGTAAGCCAGGTCTCCATTACAGCACAAATGTCAATGTTCTTCATTGTGAGGAGTGCTTTGAGTGGCTGCATCTCGAGATGTAGATGTCTAGTGTTGAGCAGCATGACCCTCAGATTGCATATATGTATAGCTGTTATGGTGGTAATTTGATTTGGAACACTGCCTAAAAAGGCACCATAGGGGTGGCAAGACCTTTAGCCAGTACTTGTAAACCCAGGGGTGACAGATGCAGGCCATCTCTGGCAAGCCATTGCAGTCTGTCAATCATGCCATCCCAAGCAGAGAGATACAGGATCCCATGAGAGTGACAGCAGACACTTAAGCCAATTGTTACAGCCAATCATTTGTTGTTTGTACTGTGGTATCATTCAGGATGACAGTAGTATACTGTTCAGGGCTACTGTCAGACCTGTCTGGGCCACATAATCTGAGAGCTCCACCATGTTTCTTTTCATAAAGTCCATGGAGGTCCATCTCAGATTATTCACACACACGTGGACAATGAAAGAGTGATAGTTGTAGCTGTTGTGGAGTGACCTGACTGGGTGTGTTATGTGCTGGATTCTGGCACCTGATAGACAGCTGACTGTTACCTCTACATGTTCAACCTAGTAAGTGGGACATCTGTGTGCCTCACTATTGATTCACCTATGATTACTGTATCAGGAAAGGTGGTTGGCCTTTGGGGCTTAGTTTGAGGGGCATGCTGTTTAGGTGAGATGTGTCCTGTGGTGTGTGCTGTGTTGTAGTGGTTGAGTGGGTGTCTGTCTTGGTTTTCTTTGCTGTTTGGGTAAATGTCTATTGAGTGCCTCTGTGAAGGTGGGTGTGTGGTTATTGTTTTTATGTCAGAGCTGTGATAGTGGGTATTCTGGAGGGGTATGTGTTCCATGTGGTGTATTGCAGGTGTTGACCCTTCTCCTTCTCCTCTTGACCAGCTAGTCCAGTCTTTGCTGGAGAGTGCATATCTTTCAATTCAGTGATATAGGGGTATCTCTCACAAATCTGAGTGTTGGGAGTTTAGAGGAGAGGGTTGCCTGTGTACATGAGGCAGTTGCAACAGTGCCTCAGAATACCCAAGTGCACCAGGTTAATGGGCAAACACACAGAAAACTGGACTTTAATCATGCCAGGAGGGGTGGTCATTTCTACTAAGTACTGGAGATAATTCCATGAGGAATGACTACTGCCGATGGCACTCAGGTGTGCTAGAATAATGAATAATAAAACTGTTGCATTGCAAAGCTATTTAGCTACTTGAAGTGCAGGAGAGATAAAACTAACAAGACCTAAGGGGAACCTGAAGGCAGACATTCTGGCACCTGTAATAGTTTCAGCTGTGCAGTTATCAGCACCTTTGGCCAATTGTCAGCACAGTAAGATCTGTAGCACATGCAATAACTGTGTAACAATATAGTACAAATAACTAGATAGGCAGGGGTTTTAATCTCAATACTGACAAGCGCGCATGTGTGTGTGTGTGTGTGTGTGTGTGTGCAAGAATCATATATTGCATGTGTTATACCATTTTGAGTTGTTTATCACCCTGTAAACTTCCCATCACCCTACTTTACTAGACCTGATGATGTCATTCTCCTTAGAAGTACTTTGGGACTGGGTGAAGTTATGTAAGCTCCGTGGTGCATCTGATAACTGTGTAATACTATTGTAGAAATAATTAGATAGATAGAGATTCTAATCTCACTATTGGCAACTGTTTTTGTGAGAATCATATACTGTGTGTTATACCATTTTGAGTTGTGTACCACCCTGTAAACTTCACATTACCCTACTTTACTAGGCCTGCTGATGTTATTCACCTTAGAATTACCTTGGGAGTGGGTGAAATTAGGTAAGTTCTGTGGTGCATCTGATAACTGTGTAAAACTATAGTAGAAATTTCCAGATAAATAGGGGTTCTAATCTCACTACTGGCAAGTGTGTGTGTGTGTGTGTGTGTGTGTGTGTGTGTGTGTGTGTGTGTGTGTGTGTGTGTGTGTGTGTTGGGATGAAGATCATATCCTGTTTGCCTAATACCATTTTGATATGTGTACTATCCACATCGTTTTACCACCTCCACATGGCATTACTTTATACAGCATGGCAATGGCATCTGCCTCACATGCAGCATGTTAAACTGTTGTGCATGCTATACCAGTCCTCTGTACAGATGTCTATGGAATATCCAGATGTTTGCAATGTACATGTGGTCTGTGTCCCTTAACAATGCTCATGTATGTTATACTGTTGCCAAATTGGCCACAGTGAGTTTAGTGACACACATGCCAGCATCAAGCATCATACCTGACTGAAACATCTTGCTGATACAACATCTGCTACACTATCACTTTTCTAGGCTTGTAGGAGCAATACATGACTCCATATCCTATTTCTGGTGGGTTATCTCACCATCCATGAAGGTATTCAGAACATTACATGTTGTAAGAGGTAGATTGTTATGTCCTATGCATATACTCTATGTGGGGCATGTCATGTGTATGTAGTAGTACAGTACATCAATGTGAAAATGTAGGTTTACTAATCTGTCTATTGCCAACTGTGTTTATGTTACTGTGTGCACATTCCCTGTGTCATTCTTTACTGTGTGTATGCAAAGGATATACCATTTTGTCTCCCTGTTCCACCCAGTGAAGTCAGAAATACAGCCCACAAACCTGCCATACTCAGTATCATGCATGACCTCATCAACTGAGTCAGGGTTGTGTGTATAGGAAAGAAATTGTAGGGTCAACAGGTGTTGACAGGTGAATCTCTTGCAGTTAATGTAATGGCTATGCTTGTGAGGGTACCTGCTGACAGTGCTGCAGTAACCTGTTCTGTATGTAAGAGCCAGTGGTACTACACAACACTGAGCTGACATGTCTGAAAGCTACCTGTCTGTGACAAGGGGTATGTTTGCAAGGTCACACTGTCTGACAACCGTGTCCCTCACACACTGTTGCATGCATACACACCTGGTACATGTACATATAAAGCTGTACCTTGCCTATGTCACGGTCGTTGCATTCCCACTCTGCCAAAATATCTCTTGGGAATGTCTGCAGGGCCACTGCCTGCAGATACATAGATACCTGGAACACAAACAGAATACATGTCAGACTACATTCAGTCAGTGGTACTAACAGCAATAATGCATCCTGTCTAATAAGGTACATAAATCTGTATGTGTACCCATAAAAAATGCAAGCAGATAGCACCT
Source organism: Protopterus annectens (assembly GCF_019279795.1). NCBI lineage: Eukaryota > Metazoa > Chordata > Ceratodontiformes > Protopteridae > Protopterus > Protopterus annectens. The sequence goes on from NC_056729.1 coordinate 1,922,549,685, forward strand.
TACATAGTATTACATGGCTACACTGTACTATATTCACCCTGTGGACCACAACCATATTAGCATGTCCCTGCATTGATGGTATGGATGACAGGGATGTGGTATAGGTATTATCATATGCACAGGGTGTGGTGTGGGTTTGCCAAAGGCTTAGGCTGGGCCATACGGTTGACATCATGTGTGTGTGTGTTTGGAGGGATATCCAATAGATGTGCTGTGCAGAGGTGCTGTGTGTGTCTGGGGGTGACCTGCATGTGATACAAATGTGTGTATGTGTGTGTATGCACACAGTTATGACATGTGGCTGCCCTACACAGGGGTTCGTCAGACAGCTGTGGACCATACATGGCAGGGTGTCCAGTTCACCGTCTCCAGCCACGGACATGGGAACTGGTCCTGTCAGGGTTATCAGTGGCAGCACCAGGCCCAAGTCCAGATTCAGTACTGCTTCCTGATGGTGACTGCTGTCTGCTGGATCCATGTCTCTGAGGGGACTGGACAGGACCATGTGCCCATGGTCTGCTCCAGTGTGATGTGGACAGCAACCCCCCTTTGGTACTACTGGTATCATTGCTACAATGGGAGTGTGAAGGTGCATATCCTCATAGACTCTCAGCTGTTGTTTGTGCTGCCCTATGTCCACATGGCCGATGCCCATCTCCCACCGCACGCTGTGGCACAGACATGCCTCTGTCAAGGATTGCCAAGGTCTCACCCCACCATCTATTCATGACCTCAGTATTTTGACTTGTGGCCTCAACAAGGTCATGTACGTCACCACATAAATTTAGAAGCATTGCGTCCACCACCCTGAGTATTCTTCTGTTGTGGTGTTCCCTATGTGCCTGTGCATCCATGGCAGCCCAAAACATGTGTCTGGTGACTCATGCTGTTGTACTTGCAACAGCGGATTGATGAGCAGCAGTCCTCCTGCAAGCAGCCCTGTCCATCCACCTGTGTGGAACCTCACCTGCAGTCTGGCTATGGCCAGTGTCTAAACTCACACTTGAACCAAAACATAAGAACCTGGGTGATATTTATCTCCAAATTTTATTTCAACAAGTTAGTTTAGCACTTTCATCAAATTAAATTGACTTCTTCAGAACAACAAACCACAATTTTCTTCCATTTAAATAAGTTGTTCAAGAAAATGATTGGTAAACCTTAACCAATAAAAAAAGTTCAACAATTAATAGATAAATATTCATCAGTTTGTTCATGAATATTAAATCAATGCAAACCGCCAACATGACAATCTAAATACTTGTATTGCTTAAAAATTGCTTGTTAAAACTCTAAAATCTGTGAGGACTATACTTGTTCAGCTCTTTCTTTTAAAACTGACATGATACTTAAATAGTCATTTAAACCTTGCAAAAAATGTGCAGCTAACCTTAGCTGCCATATAAGTTCCTTTTTGCACAGAATGTTTTGCCAGTCTCCCCCTCTAGGATCTATATCAACCATATCAAGAATAGCAAACTTGTATCCAGAAAACCCTGAACAATTTATACAATGCCTTTACAAAACATTTGTTTCTTTTTTGTTTTTAACATCGTACAGGTGTTCATAAATCCAAGTCTTAAACAATCTTTCATTTTTCCCAACATAGAATGAAGTACAAGTATTACATTTTGCAAGATAAACAAGTTTGCTGGAAAAACAATTACCTTTCTTAAAAAACAGATTATTGGCATTTCTATTAGATAAAGTAATAGATTCTACATCCAAAATATATTGGCAATATGGACATCTCCCGCAGGGTCTAGTTCCACCCTTCCCATTCACAATAAATATTCTAGTTCCTTTCCTTTCTAAAATTGTTTTCAAATTTAAACCAATCTTAGTAGAAAAGGTGGGCTGATCACCCAAAATTTCAAATACTTCACGACTGGTCTTAAAAATACTCCAATTTTTGTTAAGAATATTTTTAACCCCTTTGTATAGGGGACTGTACTGAATAACACAAGCTTGTTGAAAATAAAGATTGCCATCATAGTATCCATCTGCCACTGTACCAGAAGGGGTTAAACCCCTACCCAAAAAGGGTAAATACTTTTTACCCCACTCGTTTAGAACCTCCTGGAGTATATGATCGACAACCTCCAGTGGATAACCTCTATCCAAAAACATCTTTTTCAATATATCAAATTACTGAATAACATCAGTTCTCTGAGAGGTCATCCTGGCAATTCTAATAGCTTGACCTTTTATAATCCCTATCTTCTGAAATGTAAGGTGGAAACTATTATAATGTAAATAGTTATTACAAAAAGTTTTCTTCTGATAAATTTTGGATATAAAGCCACTATTTCCCTTTATAATTTTAGTGTCCAAATTACTGATCTCTTCTTGATGAAACTCATATGTAAACTTTAAAAATGTTGTAGTATTGTTTAAATATTGAATAAAGGCAGGCATAGATTCCTTGGGCCCCTTCTATAAAATAAAAATATCATCCAAGAATCGGTTATAACTAACAATGTTAAGAAAATATTCACTCTTAAAAACATGTTCTAACTCCCATCCTAACAAACCAAGTTGGCATAAACAGGGGCACAGGCGGCCCCCATAGCCACACCTTTGGTTTGTTGAAAATATTGTCCCTCAAAAAAAATGTAATTGTTGTCCAAAATGAGGGCCAAAATTTCACAGACGAGTAATACCTCTTCTGCTAGTAATTTAGAACAAGTAAAAAGAACCTCCTCAAAAATTTCCAACCCTTTTTGCTTAGGTATACATGTGAAGAGATCCTTCACATCTATAGTTAGAAAAAACAATTCCGGTGTCCAAAGGTCAAATTGAATTTTTCCCAGGAAATCCCAAGAATCTTTCACCAGATGGAATACTCCTTCCACTACATATTTAACCTTTTTATCAATATATACAGCTAAATTATGTGTCTTAGAACCACCCGCTGCCACAATGAGCCTAAAAGAAGGGGTAGTAATGCTCTTATGGACTTTAGGTATACCAAACATCACGGGTACCTTAGGATGACCATTATGAAGAAAATCATATACATCCTTGGTAACCCTTTGTTCCAAAACATATTCATACAAAAAGCTATCAATCCTCTGATAGGAAATATGGATATCGTTTTTGGAAACTTGAGAATAATTTTCTTCATTAAATAATATATCCTGCATGATGTTGGTATAATCTTCAGAATTATATATAATAATGCCCCCTCCCTTGTCTGGGGTCATAATATGAACACTACAATCATCTCTGAGCTGTTGTAACAAACTTCTTTCCATCTCAGACAGATTGGAAAAGATTATCCTGTATTCCCCCCAAATTTTATATAAGTCATCCCTGACTGCTGCCTCAAAAGTAGCCACCATAGTGTGAAGGGGTGAGTTAAAGACACTGTTTTTCTTCAATTCACTTTGTTTTCTAACCATTTTGTTGCACCTCTCATTCTTTTTAAATAACAATTGGAAATTCAGTTTTCTAAGATATAAATGAATGTCAATTAAAACCTCAGCAATATCAGGGGTTTTAGTGGGTACAAATTTAAATCCTCTAGTGAACAAAGAAAAATATTCACTAGTAATAACCTTGTCTGTATAATTGTAAATGTGAAAACCTTGAAAGGTATAAAGAATTTGTGGTTCTTTTTAACTGAAATTTAGTACCTGCCTCTGTTCCACTGGGGATAACCCTTCTGGTAAAATCCCCTTTGATTGTATACACCCTGTGCTTCTTGTTTCTGTTTCGCTATTCTCTGTGAGCATCTTAGTACCAGAAAATCCTCATGACCAGAAGGATTTTCTTTACCCTTTTCATTATACATCCCACCATTACCTTCCTCTTCTGTTTCAAAAAAAGAAAGGTTGTCCAAATCACCCGAAGGTGAACTAGTACAAACTTCTCTCTGATTCTGTCTAAAAACTAATTTATTAACAAGGTATACTTCTTGTTTTTGATACTGCCTTAAATCTCTGTCAAGCTTTTTTAAATTTTGTGAAAAATGTTATCACACTTTTTATATACTCTGTCCAAAATTTTATTGCAAAACCTTTATATTGACAAAACAATAAATCATTAAAAATCATGCCATTCAAGTCCTCCACTTCTTTTTGCAACCTTTTTTCCATCTGTTCATAAAAAAAATCACAGTACTTTAAAGAAGTTCAAGCCTCCATTTATCACAAAGTTTAAAATAAGTAGATAAAACTTCTTTGTCATAATGTAAACCAAAAGGAAATTTGTATACTCTCAGCCCCTGTGGGACAATCTGTAAACGCAAACACTCATTAAAGTATACAATTTCCATTTGAACCATTTTAAATTTAAACAACTTATTTTTAAAAAAATGTATCATGTCCTTTAACAATTTAAAATATAGATTATTATCTTTAGTATTGCCGGCTTTAGCATCAGGTGCCATAGAGGGTTCTTTGAAAACATAGTTCTTTTTCAATATACCCCCATATTTCAAATGGGAATCATAAATCTTAGGATAAAAATCCCCATGGAATTCTTTAGGGAAGTCAGTAGGTTTAAAATGTACATGAACAGGCCTTGCGGAAGAAAGAACACATTCTTGTCCACAACAAGACTTGTCACTAGGTAATATTGTTCCTTTATTGCATACAGAAAGAGACACAGTACCTGTTGGAACATTCTCCCCCTGTTACAACTGTCCTGAATCAACACAAACAATGGAGTCAACTTCTTTCCCAAAATACACAGCACCATTAACCTTTCCATCATGTTTGTATAGTTTAGAAGTCATAGAACATGAAGAAATCCCCTTGTTCGATGAAGAAGGCTGATTTCTACCAGGTTGGTGAACTTCCACTGATGTGATGACATCACACCATCTCTCCGAAACACACCGAGGTTCAGCCACACCATTAGGCGGAACATCAAGGTTTGAATGCACTGTTTCATGGTGTTCCACATTTCACCCACTACTCGAAAAATGTAAAGAGTTACGTGGCTGGGAAAATAGTTCAATAAGTCGTGTGAGCTCCCCTTTGAGCTCTGCCACATCCTGTTTAAACGAAAGTATCTCAAACTGATAACCAGTGTCCAAGACTGGAGAAAACTCCAGTGTCGAAGGAGAATTCATATCCACCTGTACACCACAAATAAAAACTGGTGAACCAAAAAGTGGTGTGGTATTTATAAAGAAAAACTATTGAACCAAAAAATAAGCACCTGGGTGATATTTATCTCCAAATTTTATTTCAACAAGTTAGTTTAGCGCTTTCATCAAATGAAATTGACTTCTTCAGAACAACAAACCATAATTTTCTTCCATTTAAATAAGTTGTTCAAGAAAATGATTGGTAAACCTTAACCAATAAAAAAGTTCAACAATTAATACATAAATATTCATCAGTTTGTTCATGAATATTAAATCAATGCAAACCACCAACATGACAATCTAAATATTTCTATTGCTTAAAAATTGTTTGTTAAAACTCTAAAATCTCTGAGTACTATACTTGTTCAGCTCTTTCTTTCAAAACAGTGTAGCATACTGTTTTTAACAGTTTTATGTTTATTTATGTTTTTTTCTACTATTTTTAAATTAATTGAGTCTGATATAAATATTTAAATGTTTGTCTTAACTGATTGGTTACTTTGCAAGTATATATATCAAGGAAGGTATGGGATGTTTTATTAAGTCTGATGAAGCAATCTGGAAGGTTGTGAAAGCGCTCACTTTGTCCTCGTAATAAAGAATTTTCCTTCTACTGTGGTAGTTCGACCTTTTATACATACTACTGGTTTTGAGGTGAAGACTGAGCTGTTCATCTGCTACCTGTGTTTTTGTCTTTCTTCTTTTTATATCTTTTGCGAACATCAGGACCAGAACATGGCAGAAGGGTATGATATCGAACTGGACTACAATCCAGATGGGAATACCTTGATGTTCTAGTGAAAAAATCAGAAATGGAGCAGATGGCTACTAGCCTGTATGGAAAACCCAGTAGAAAGAATTCCATATTACATAAAAACAGCATGCATGCAAGACATGTTAGCAAAAACATTATGAAAAGGCAGCTCATGAGAGCCTCAAGATTACATAGTAAAAATGATGAAGTGGAGAGGTCCATGGAAGTGTTAAGAGGAGAACTACTTGACAGAGGATATAACCAGACAGAAATAGACACCACCATGGAAAAGGTACATTGAGAATGTCAAGGGAAGGGCAGACCTTACTTCTCAGAATAAACTACAAGAGATAACCCTGAAACCGATTCCAGGGTTGAGAAACTCAGGTTCCCCATTACATATGCAAGTGATGTTAGTCAATTTTGTGATATATAGGTTCATAGGTTCATAAGTAGGTACTATGCTATCTGCCCGAGGGCATTTATAAGCCCAGCCAGAGTGTGTCAAATTTTGCCGCCCCATTGATTAATTAACTGAGCCTCTGTCAAGAAGAGCCAATGAAGTGATCCCAGGGGTATATTTTCTGTTACCCATCCACTCATCAAGGTTTCTCTTGAAGAGTGTTAGTGAGGGGCTCTGCCTAATGTAGTTAAGAATTTTGTTCCAAAGCATGGGGAGTCTCTGTGACAGGAATCTAGCCCTCCAGCATGTTCTATTTATCGTTGTGGCAAGGTTTAGGTCACTAAAGTGAGTGGCTCACAGTGACTTGGATTTCTTTAGGTGGAGCATGTCCATCAATTCTGAGTTGGACATGGGTTTGTAAGTCAGGCAGAGATCACCTCTGTGTAAGCGATATGCCACTGAGTACAGCCAGATTTTTCCATTTGGGCTTCATAGGACATATGTTTGAGGCCAGTAATCCTCTTCGTGAGGTACTTTTGTGGTCTTTACAGCTGTTATAAGTGTCTTGTGAGGTACATCTCAAATGGGGCATTGTACTCTATGATGAGTCTGATGAGTGACAAGTAGAGGGGCACTATAACCTCTTTATTTTTAGATGTGAACCCTTTAGTAATTAGATGGGCTACACAGAAGGATTTCCTAACTACTTTGGCAATATGATTGTCGAAGGAGAGATTACTATCTACCTGGGTACCCAGATCTCTTATTACCTCTTCTGTATTAAGGGGGCTGCCACCTATGTGGTAATTCATGGGTGTTTTATTTTTCCCAAATGGTATGACTATGCATTTTTTGTTATTTAGCTTGAGACCATGACTTTGACACCAGGTGTCCATCTCAGTAAGGCCCTTTTGGAAAATGTCAGCGTCAGCTGGAGAGTCAATTATGGCTCCCAGTTTGCAGTCATCAGTGAACTTGGTTAGCCATAATTCTCCTGTGTTTGCATATACTTCTGAGAAGTATATGCCAAACAGTAGGGGTCCCAGGACAGAGCCTTGTGGGACACCACTTGTGACTGGTTTAGAGTCAGACCTGGAGCCCACTATTCTTACTGTGTGAGTTCTGTCTGTAAGCCAGTTGGCAACCCATCTCGTGACGTAGGGGTTCATGTTCATGCTGGTAAGTTTTTCTTTAATTCCCGAGTGGGGAATGTTGTCAAAAGCCTTGGCAAGGTCAGGGTAGGCTGTGTGAACCACCTTCCCCTCATCTATTGCCTTGGTGACTGTCTCAAAGAAGTCAACCAGGTTTAGTAGGCATGATCTGCCCTTAACAAAGCCGAACTGGGTCAGGTCAAGTATTTGGAGGTTCCCAATATCTTTGCTAATGAGATCCATGATGATGCACTCCACAGCCTTGCAGACCAGGCTAGTAAGGATTATGTGATGATAGTTACCAGGGTCAGTTGTGGCCCATCCTTTGTGGAGCTGAATAACCGTTGCTGTGCAACATTCTATGGGCATGTAGCCTGTGGAGAGGCTGAGGTTGAACAGTGTGTTTAGGTTTGGGGGTTAGTTAATTCTGTAGTTTGTGCAAATCGCAGCCTGGGACACCATCTGGCCCCATTGATTCTGTGATTTTGGCTTTTGAAAGGGCTGTTTTCACCTGTGTGTCTGTGATTTCCGGGACACTACACTTTTCCGGTATTTTTGTGGGCCCTTTTGGGGTTGAGATGGTGGTGAAGTTTGCATTGAATCTATCTGCCAGGATGTTGGCAATATCAGTAGGTTCAGTATATTTTGTGCTATTTTGCACTAGCTCAGAGCATATCTGTGAGTTGCCATTTAGATTCTTGACATAGCTAAAGAAGGATTTGTAGTTATCTTTCGAATCCTTGGCTATTTTTCTTTCAAAGTTAGCCTTGGATGATTTTATGAGGGACCTTAGTTTCTTACTGATACTGATCAGGGATATCTTTCCTTCTTGGGATTTGTGTTTTTTCTGAACTAGTTTCCTCCTTCTATTGTATAGCCTGTTTATGGCAGGGGTCCACCAGGCTGGTTTCCTTCTCTTAGGGGAGTGGTCTTGGTTTTGCTAGGGGTGGCACGATCCATGCATCCTTGTAGGTGCTCATAGAGTGCATTTGTAAAGGTTCCTGCATCTTGGACACTGTTATCCTTTACCGTGGGGGCTGTGAAACTTACCACCTCTGTCTTAAGTAAGGTGAAGTTTGCTATAGAAAAGTTTTTCACTGTGGTTTCCTTGGTTGTTGGTGGTGGTGTGGTGTGGACATCCAGAGTGATTAGTTTATGGTCTGATCTAACCAGTGACTGGTTGACCTCCGGTGCAGAACACCTGTCACCCATGTTGGTGATGACCAGGTCCAATATGTTTTCACCACTGGTAGGGGAGTTTACCAGCTGATCCAAGGCATTTGAGATGATAAATTCCAGGACACGCTGGACCTGGGAGTTTGGACTTGAGTAGACTTCCCAGTTAACAGTAGGGTAATTGAAATTGCCCAATATCAGGGTGTTCGGTAGGACCTTCATGTTTTCCAGTGTCTCCAGAAAGGTGGAGTGGTGGTCCTGGGAAATTTAGGGTGATCTGTAGCAGGCCACAATTTGCATTACAGATTTGCCCAATGTTAGTTGCACATGGATGATCTCAGAGGCATCATACTGTGTCACTAACCTGGAGGTGTAGGTATCCTTGATGAATATGGATACACCCCCTCCTTTTGTGTTTTGGTCCATGTACTGTGGCTGAAATGTGTGGTATGAGTTGTAGCCCGGTAGTGCTGAGGTGCTCTGTGGAGCCTTGAACCAGGTTTCAGTTACTGCACAGATGTCGACGTTCTCCATACTGAGGAGTGCTTCAAGCACGTGCATTTTGAGATTTAAACTCCTGGCGTTGAGTAGCATAACCCTCATGTTTTTATTTGTGCTGTTTATGGAGGTGGGTTTGACTTTTGAGCCTTGCCTTAAAAAGGCACTATGGAGGCAGCAAGAGCCTTGGCTAGTATTCGAAAACCTAGGGGTGTCAGGTGCAAGTCATCTCTTGCGAAGCAATGAGGCTTGTCACGCATGTCGTTCCTGGCTGACAGACACTGGATCCCCTTTGAATAACACAAGAAGCTTAGCCAATTGTTGAAATTGATAATTTTTTCTTTATACTGCAGTATCATTCTTGGTGAGGGCAGGATGCTACTCAGGGTCAGGGTCATACCCTTCTGGGCTACATGATCGGAGAGCTCTTCCATGTCTCTTTTCATGTAGTCCAGGGAGGTACGTCTCAGGTCATTCACACCAATATGAACAATGAAAGAGTCATATTTGTACTTGTTCTGCAGTGACCTGAGTGCTTGTGTTATGTGGTGGATTCTGGCTCCTGACAGGCGGCTAACAGTAACCGTCTCCTTGTCCAGCCTAGTGAGTGGGACATCAGTGTGCCTGACTATAGAGTCACCTATTACTAGTGTGTTAGGTATGTTATTTTGCCTTAAGGGCTGTGACTGTGCGGCACACTGATTTTGTGTTTTATGTGTTGTCTGGTTTGTGACGGGAGGTGCAGGCTTTTTTGGATGTCTGCTTTGGTGGTCTCTGATGCTTTTGCAGGTTTTTGTTTAGAGCCTCCGAGTATGATTTTGTGTATTTATGTGTATGTTTTGCCAGTGCTGGTTTAGTATGTCTTTGTGAGGCTGGAGGTGTGGTGCAAGTGTTAACCTTCTCCTCATGACTGCCTGTTCCAGTCTTGGGTGGAGAGATCTTAGCCTCCAATTTAGCTTTATAATTGCATCTCTCGCATATGTTAATGTTTTGTGGTGAGGAGACGGTTGTCTATGTACATGAGGCAGTTGTAACATTGCCTCAGGATACCCAGATTCAGCAGCTGGACTGGAGAATATACCTGAAATTGTGCTTTGGTTATGCCTGAATAGTAGGGTGAGCTGCTTAGTTGCTTGGTTGGTGAGGGGTGAATAATGCGCCTTGCCCTGCTGGGCAATCAAGTTTTGGGGTATATTAGTGCTTGTTATTAGGTCTGAGCAAGTGCTGGACTATAGGATACTTTTTAAGTGCTTAGGTTGAGAGTTAGACTACTTTCAAGGGAAAAACTGAAGAGGAGACTTGGTGGAGCCGAGAATAATTTAGCCCTAGCTATCTGGTGCTGCCTGGATGTGCAAAACCACCCAAAAGCAGTTTTTACAGCAGGGAAATGAAAGAGATAGAAATTAGCGCAAAATGGCCTATAAACTACTAACTTCTGGGCTAGAACCACTCCTCCAGGGACAGATGGCTGTTCAAAGCTCCCTCTCTCACAGGTGAACAGAGAAACCTCCTTCTATCCAAGTAAGGTATGGGCAACTCAGAAACTTGTAACACAGCCCTGACTTCAGCACTAGTCTGCAAATTGGATTATACTAGCTTAGAAAGGTGGGAAACAAGGAATTTTTTTTAAAAAAGATAAGGCAAAAACAGTAAAAATACACTTAAAACAGCTTAAATTTACTACAAACAGTAGAAAATACACTTAAAACAGCTTTATATGACTACAAACAATCAGAAAAGGTCTTTAAACAAATTACACAATTAACCAGTAAAACAAACTCAAAACTGAGCCCTGTTCCTGTAGTCTTCAATCAGACAAGTTCTAACTGCACACTCCTGCCACTGGGGTGCAGAGGAACCTTTTCAAAGAAAGAAGGCCTGGATTAGTGCTCAAGTTATACAAACAAAGCTAGATTCAGCAGGCCTGAATCTAGTTTATGCAACAACAAACAAGACACACCAATTTCAGTAAGAAACAGTTCAAATATGCAGGCGCTATAAGCCTCTAACCAGAAATTCCCAGCTCAGAAGGGCAGAGTCCAGTCTCTCCTCCCACAAGAGTGCAGGCCACAAAACTTCTTAATGTAAAATAACTGGCCTAAAGCCCAAGTGCTTAAACCAGAACTAATACACTTTTAGAATAACAGAGCCTTCAATCAGCAGTTCCCAACTTAGAAAGATGTAAGCTACCTATCATGCCACAACAGTGCAGACCACAAACCTTCTTAATGTAAAACAACTGGTCTGAAGCCCAATTGCTTAAACCAAATGGCTTAGAATGATAGTTACACCAAGCAGTAATAAATACAATTGAGTACTTTTAAGATAATGCAAAAGCAAAATAAATTAATAAAGTAGGAAGAAACACAAATACAGTAAAAGCAGATGAATAAAGTGCACAATTTTTTTTGAGTGAGCAAATGAGATGGGGGCAGGAAGAGTATCAAAATGCAAATTTACAAGAGGGGCAGTCAGTTTCAAAGCCAACAAGATTAAACAAAAACAAAAGCAGGGAGGGTGGGTGGGGAACTAACTGAAAAAAAACAGAGCCACAACTTCCAGCTAGATAGTAGTCAATGCAACATAAATAAATCAATTTAAATGCTGTATTATTTGAAAAAAGTGCAGATAAAGATTTACTTCAATTCACTTATACATCCAGTTGATTGCAGGTAGGTCTTAGCCGGCCAAAGCTCAGAGTTTAAGCAGAAAATAATCCAAAATGTACCACTTATATAATGCAAAAACTGAATATCAATGAAGTGAAACTATCCCCACTTATCACTGGCTATGCAGGAATTATAACAAGCACTAAATTCTAACAAGCATTAACTGAAGAAACAGAGCCAATACTTCCATCTAGATAGTATTCAATGCAACACAAATAAGTCAATTTAAATGCGTATTATTTGAAAAATGTGCAGATAAATAATTACTTAAATTCACTTATACATCTAGTTGATTGCAGGTAGGTCTTAACTGGTCAAAGCTCAGAGTTTAAGCAGAAAATAATCCAAAATGTACCACTTATATATAAGGCAGAAACCGAATATCAATGAAGTGAAACTACCCCCACTTATCACTGGAAATGCAGGAATTCTAACAAGCACTACATTCTAACAAGCATTAACTGAAAACACAGAGCCACAACTTCCAGCTAGATAGTATTCAATGCAACACAAATAAATCAGTTTAAATGCTGTATTATTTGAAAAAAGCTTAGATAAAGATTACTTAAATTCACTTATACGTCCAGTTGATTGCAGGTAGGTTTTAGCCAGCCAAAGCTCAGTTTAAGCAGAAAATAATCCAAAATGTACCACTTATATAATGCAGAAACTGAATATCAATGAAGTGAAACTACCCCCACTTATCACTGGCTATGCAAGAATTCTAACAAGCATTAAATTCTAACAAGCATTAACTGAAGAAACAGAGCCACAACTTCCAGCTAGATAGTATTCAATGCAACACAAATAAGTCAATTTAAATGCGTATTATTTGAAAAAAGTGCATATAAAGATTTACCTAAATTCACTTATGCATCCAATTGATTGCAGGTAGGTCTTAGCTGGCGAAAGCTCAGAGTTTAAGCAGAAAATAATCCAAAATGTACCACTTATATATAAGGCAGAAACCGAACATCAATGAAGTGAAACTACCCCCACTTATCACTGGAAATGCAGGAATTCTAACAAGCACTAAATTCTAACAAGCATTAACTGAAAAAACAGAGCCACAACTTCCAGCTAGATAGTATTCAATACAACACAAATAAATCAATTTAAATGCTGCATTATTTGAAAAAAGTGCAGATAAATAATTACTTAAATTCACTTATACGTCTAGTTGATTGCAGGTAGGTCTTAACTGGTCAAAGCTCAGAGTTTAAGCAGAAAATAATCCAAAATGTACCACTTATATAAGGCAGAAACCAGTTATCAATGAGGTGAAACTACCCCCACTTATCACTGGCTATGCAGGAATTCTAACAAGCACTAAATTCTAACAAGCATTAACTGAAAAAACAAAGCCACACCTTCCAGCTAGATAGCATTCAATACAACACAAATACATCAATTTAAATGCTGTATTATTTGAAAAAAGTGCAGATAAAGATTTACTTAAATTCATTTGTACGTCCAGTTGATTGCAGTTAGGTCTTAGCCGGCCAAAGCTCAGAGTTTAAGCAGAAAATAATCCAAAATGTACCACTTATATAAGGCAGAAACCAGTTATCAATGAGATGAAACTACCCCCACTTATCACTGGCTATGCAGGAATTCTAACAAGCACTAAATTCTAACAAGCATTAACTGAAAAAAACAAAGCCACAACTTCCAGCTAGATAGCATTCAATACAACACAAATACATCAATTTAAATGCTGTATTATTTGAAAAAAGTGCAGATAAAGATTTACTTAAATTCATTTGTACGTCCATTTGATTGCAGTTAGGTCTTAGCCGGCCAAAGCTTAGAGTTTAAGCAGAAAATAATCCAAAATGTACCACTTATATATAAGGCAGAAACCGAATATCAATGAAGTGAAACTACCCCCACTTATCACTGGAAATGCAGGAATTCTAACAAGCACTAAATTCTAACAAGCATTAACTGAAAAAACAGAGCCACAACTTCCAGCTAGATAGTATTCAATGCAACACAAATAAATCAATTTAAATGCTGCATTATTTGAAAAAAGTGCAGATAAATAATTACTTAAATTCACTTATACGTCTAGTTGATTGCAGGTAGGTCTTAACTGGTCAAAGCTCATAGTTTAAGCAGAAAATAATCCAAAATGTACCACTTATATAAGGCAGAAACTGAATATCAATAAAGTGAAACTACCCCCACTTATCACTGGCTATGCAGGAATTCTAACAAGCATTAAATTCTAACAAGCATTAACTGAAAAAACAGAGCCACAACTTTCAGCTAGATAGTATTCAATGCAACACAAATAAATCAATTTAAATGCTGTATTGTTTGCAAAAAGTGCAGATAAAGATTTTCTTAAATTCACTTATACATCCAGTTGATTGCAGGTAGGTCTTAGCCGGCGAAAGCTCAGAGTTTAAGCAGAAAATAATCCAAAATGTACCACTTATATAAGGCAAAAACCGAATATCAGTGAAATGAAATTACCCACACTTATCCCTGGCTATGCAGGAATTCTAACAAGCAATAAATTCTAACAAGCATTAACTGAAAAAACAGAGCCACAACTTCCAGCTAGATAGCATTCAATGCAACACAAATAAATCTATTTAAATGCTGTATTATTTGAAAAAAGTGCAGATAACGATTTACTTAAATTCACTTGTACGTCCAGTTGATTGCAGGTAGGTCTTAGCCGGCCAAAGCTCAGAGTTTAAGCAGAAAATAATCCAAAATGTACCACTTAAAAAAGGCAGAAACCAGTTATCAATGAAGTCAAACTACCCCCACTTATCACTGGCTATGCAGGAATTCTAACAAGCACTAAATTCTAACAAGCATTAACTGAAAAAAACAAAGCCACAACTTCCAGCTAGATAGTATTCAATACAACACAAATAAATCAATTTAAATGCTGTTTTATTTGAAAAAGGTGCACATAAAGAGTGACTTAAATCTGCTTATAGGTCCAGTTGATTGCAGGTCAAAGCTCAGAGTTTAAGCAGAAAATAATCCAAAATGAACCACTTATATAAAGCAGAAACTGAATATCAATGAAGTGAACAACCCCCACTTATCACTGGCTATGCAGGAATTATATCAAGCACTAAATTCTAACAAGCATTAACTGAAAAAACAGAGCCACAACTTCCAGCTACATAGTATTCAATGCAACACAAATCAATTTAAATGCTGTATTATTTGAAAAAAGTGCAGATAAAGATTTACTTAAATTTATTTAGGAAGAACTGGAACATATTGTTAGCCACTAAAGAACTTAAAGGCGTCATGGACTCTGGACCTCACTTCTCATTTACAAACAAAAAAAATCACTTCAAAGGCAGCTATGTTATTAAACCCAAACCTGTAAGTCCCTGAACACTTCAGATAGGATAGGGACATATACGTGCAGGAAATGCAGAGCATGTAAGTACATTTTCTCATGTAGCACTTTTGTACATTCACAGCAAAAGTTTAGAATTTAATTTAATTTCTATTCAGACTGCAGGACTAGAAATATAGTCTATCTTAGTTTTTGCCAATATTGTAAAGTTTTTTATGTGGGCAAAAATAACAGAATGCTCAAAGAACACATTTTAGAAAATATGAGGGACATAGTAAATAAAAAGGTGAGCAGTGCCCTAGCTAAACATGTAGAAGCTGAAGGGATGCACCATGTTTTTACAGTTTTAGTTTTAGAAGTTCTGGAAGAAAATAGCAGAGGCGGTGACATTAGAAATAGAACAGAAGAGGATGAGCAAAAATGGATTCTGCAACTAAATGCAGACAAACCCCCAGGCATTAATGAAACTGTTTCTTTGAAACCATTTTAAAAGGCAAGAGCCTTAAAGCACTAATTCCCTTCAGCATGGCTCTATAGGCATTCACATTTTGAACTTGCATACTGTTTTTAACAGTTTTATGTTTATTTATGTTTTTTCTACTATTTTTAAATTAATTGAGTCTGTTATAAATATTTAATTGCGTGTATATATATATATATATATATATATATATATATATATATATAAATCAAGAAAGGTATGGGATGTTTTATTAAGTCTGATGAAGTGACCTACAAGGTTGTGAAAGCACTCACTTTGTCCTTGCAATAAAGAATGTTCCTTCTACTTTGGCAGTTCGACTTTTTATACATACTATATGTACATTAATACCTGCCCTCTGAGGTTGGCTCGTACACATGCGCGCGCACACACACACACACACACACACACACACACACACACACACACACACACACACACACACACTTATAGGTGAGGTGGCACAAATCTGTTACACAGACCACACATTGCCCAAATGGTGACATGCATGACACACGGCCCTCAACATAATGCATTGCAGCCAGTGTTACTACATGTAACTAACAATATAGAGCTATAGGATATGTGATTACAGTTAGTAGGTGATGGCCATTACCCAGCACAGACTGCACCCACGTACACACCATTGCTGTTCACCAGTATAGCACAGTGGCAAGTACTATAGCACATACCTCACAAATGTACATATCCTCTAAGGATGTATAGTTGTCTTGCTCATATGTTTGCTCTGTTTCTCACAACCCCTGTGTTTTGATGATATATAACTGGGATGATCTGAGGAGTGACATCACTGATTAATGACGTACATTTGAGTGCCAGACTTCCAAACCAGCAGTAAATGTATGGTCAAACAATTCCTGTTACACCAACAACCTTCTAAGCTTACAGTGGATATGATAAGGGTACCCAACCCTATTAACATGCCATGTTCTTGTAATATATCGGATGACACCGCAATAATGCATTCAAATATGTTACCCACCTTTCATGTGACATTTGACCTGTGCAATCCAATCGATAAACAAACAGATGTGTTACGTGTAAAATATAATGACTGCAATATGTACAATATGCTGTTTGCATAAGTGTGCACACCCTTAGACTGATACTTTGTTGAAGCACCTTGTAAGTGACTTACAGCATTCTCTCTTCTTGTGAAGCTATCAGCATGGCACATCTTGACTTGGCATTATTTGGCCACCCTTCCATGCGAAGGTCACCCAACTCTGTCAGATTGTAAGGGCGGCTTATGTGCACAGCTCTGGTCAGGTCACACTGGGGTATGTCTATCTGGTGTAGGGCTAGGCTCTGGCTAGGCAAAGCCATAACCATTAGTGTGTTGAGTTGAAACTTTGTTTGTATGCTTTGTGTCTTTGTCATGTTGAAGGCTGACCCTCCTACCCATCCTCAGCATTCTTGCAGATGCCTGATGGATTTTGGCCAGATATGGGTGTTATTTGGAACTTTTCCAAATTAACACCACTGTGACTACAGGCCCAGTTCTGGCTTGGATCACCATCCCCACAGCAGGCCACTGCCACCAGTGTGATTCACCATGGGGACAGTGGTGTTCAGGTTAAGAGAGGTGCTATTTGTGCACCACATATACCTGCTGGTATTGTGGCAGTGAGGTCAATCCATAGTCTCATTACACCATAACACATTTTCACACATGATTTTGGGAGACTTGATGTGCTGCATTGGAAACTGTATCCACCCCTGGATGTTTATTGGTGTGGGGAAAGGCTTCCATCTTCTGATCATACCCCATAGGCCAGACATATGCAGAATACGGGAGAGTGTTTTCACATGTAGTACACAACACCAGTACTTGCAAAAGATTTCTGCAACTCCCTCAGTGTTGCTGTATGTCTCCTGGCAGCCTCCCTGACTAGGTTTTGACATGTCTTGTCATCATTTTTGAAGGAACATCAGGTTCTCTTCAACAGCACTGTTGTCCCATATTCAATCCACCTTTTGACAACTTTCTCCACTGTATTCCATGGTGTATGCAATGCTGTGGTAATGTTGTTGTACCCTACTCTTGATGGCTATCTTTCAAATATAAGATCTCTTTGCTGCTTTGTAAGCTATCTGCAAACCATGGCTGTTGCAGGCAACTTAGCAAATGTCATGAATATCCTACTTGGACAGCAGACTGTTACTTGGTGTTACTCAAAGTGCCTTTACTTGATGGCAGGCATGTAAGCAAGCAGACTGAATGCTGTCAGTAGATCACAACCTGCTGCAATAAAATATTATTTGAAGGGTGTGCACACATATGCATCCAGCTTATTGTATAGTTTGTATAGTCCATATCTGGTGGCTAACAGATTGATTGGTTTTACAACTGAACTGAACATGTCATAGGTCACAATACAGGTTGGAAAAGGTGTGGACTGACATATTATGGACTCAATTTGTATATATATATATATCACAAACACCTGGCAACTTAACAGAGGTGTGTACACTGTTTATATCCACTATATGAGAGTAATGTTTTACATGTTCCTACCTTAGGCCATTTGTCCCCTCATTTTGTTGGTTTCTGTCCAGAAGTCTTGCACTGACAGGTTGTGGGGAATGATATAGGGATGTTACATTCTTTTCAGATAGGCCCCTGTAGTGAACACTGTGATGCAATCCAGTTAGCCCCACTACAAGTGAACATGCACATAAAGTAATATGGCTATGAGTGACAGTTTTCTGCATGGTACATTGCATGGCCTTCACATGCCTGGGGTATTGGCAAACCACAATAGAACAATTCAGTACTCACCAGCTTCAGGCTGCCATCCCACATGATGACCGGATAGACATAGTTAGTTGTGGGAGAGAAGTATTATCAGCAGACTCACATGTGGCATTGGTACAGGAGGGATGCAGCATGTCTGTACATTTACAGAACAACCCCCAATGCTACACAATTTACTGTCCTTCACCATAGATGTGCACTTCTGTGCTTTGAAAACCCAACCCCAACTGAATCTGACCAGACACATGCACGTAGATACTCTACAAATACAAGTATGTCTGCTACACTAGTCTAGTAATCTCCACTGGGGCCTTACCTGCACACTCCTCGTCCATTGTCTGAGTGCCACCCACCTCCAGCATGTGAGAGGTCTGTACCCTGACATTGTACTGGGTTGGGTGGCCCAAGGATTCCAAGGAGCTCCTCGGTGAGTGTCAGTGAGGGCTACATGGCTGCCCCCCACCTGTGGCTGTGTGGTCCCTGGCCACTGTAGCATCCTTTTGCCAAGCATGGTGTATGAGGTCAGTTGCACGATGCCGGACCTGTTCGTGTGTACATGTGTGCAGGCTGATATCATTTACCCTATGGACTAGGTCGTCCCACAGGCCAGTCCTCTCTCACAGATGTTGCTGGTTTCAGCCAAACATTAAGGCATGGTTCTGTAGTATGGCTTCTATAATTATATTTGTCTCAGCCGCTAAGAAAGTAGAACTTTGCTGAAGCAGCATTGCACCTGGAAGACATAAAAAGGGAAACACATCACAGACCCTCATATATTTGGCAACAGTAGGTACAGAACCTGCACAGCTACATTGAATGCCAGTAGCCACCACTCACAACCACAACATACCTCTGTAATCTATCAGCACTGTATCTGCTTGTATTGCACTGCTGGTCCTGAAGTGTCATATTCCCCACAATGAGGGCTACTTAATTTCATAATCCTGTACTCCTGATTCATGTCTGTGTAGGGGGATGACATTGGCCATCTTCAATGTGGATGATGTGTGGATGGTGCCAAGGCTTGGTGTGACTACAGTGTGTAATTGAGCTGGGAAGACATGCCTGGGTTCATGTATGATGTGGACAGGGATGTTATCAGGTCCCATGGACACTTACGTTTGTTGCCTTTCAGTAGGCAGTATGTACCTGCTCACTGGTGATGAGGGAAGGGGTGTGGGTGCTGTGCATATCCACCTATAGTGATGCTGAGCCAGGGAGTGATGTTTGCCCTAAACCTATCTGCAGCAGGTTGGCTGTACCTATGTTGTGTGTGTATACTCTCTGACTGACCACCATTACAGGGTGGGTTGGTTTGTTGCCTCTGAGATTGCAGAAATATGTGAAGATAGCCTTGTGATTGGCCTTGGTGGATGTGTCCACTTTGTACTCATAGTTAGCCTTACAGTACTCCACCTGTGACCTTATATGCTTGATCAGACAAAGGCTGACTTGATGCCAAGTTGATTCCAGCTCCTAATTTGCTCTGTACAGCCAATATAGGGACCAATTATGTGGTATGTGTATTGCTGCTGTCCAGCAAAGGGGATTACTCTACTTTGGTGGAGGCAGGTTTTACGAGTAAGGTATTGCTGAGTCCATGCAACTATGCTGATATTCATATAGTTGTTTTAGTAGGCATGGACACACAGTAATAAGACAGCTGGACACCTCTCCAATTTCAAACAGATAATCATGCTTATTGTAGTACCCATGGCTGTGTCAGAGCAAGGCAATAACCAGTAGCTGTAGAAATGTCACTCTGTTGGATGCACAGTAACTAAGATTACACGTGTACAACATGTGCAGCTTATTTAACTGATATTTTGCATCCTATGTCTGCTGTTATGAGGTGGCCAGATACATCTCCTCATACTGACATGTGCACAGGTAATACCTGATGTACATTTCTGTTCTATATCAGTATGACACACTCTTGCTGCCCAGTCATCCCGCTCAACCCATTAGAGCAGGGCATCTGTAGGATGCCACACATACATGGGGGGCAATGTGACATAATTACTGACATTGTCTTAATATTGCTGTAACACATTTGAGTCATTCAATAGCACAGTAACCTTTGCATTGACTGACATACCCTGGAGGATGTCCAACACTCATATGGCAGGAAGAGAGGGGAAAGGCTATGAGTATGGTAGTGAGGGTAAGAACTTTTAATGTTGGCAGTATGACTGGTATAGGGACAGAGCTAGCTGTTATGATGGCCATAGGAAGGTGGATATATTGTGTGTGCAAGAGACCAGATGGAAGGGAAGTACAGCTAGGTGTATCGGAGCCAGGTCACAATTGTGTTATCAGGGTGTGGATGGGAGGGGAAAGGAGGTAGGTGATATCCTGATGGAACAGTATGCCAAGGGTGATTTTGGAGGATGACATGAGTGTCTGATAGAGTGATATTCATGAATCTGAAAATGGATGGTGTAATGATGAATGTTTTTGGTGCATATGCTACATAAGTTGCTTGTGCAGTGGATGAGAAAGTGAAATGTGAAGTCAGTTGGATTACGTGGTGATGACTGTACCCGAGGGTGAGAGAGTGGTGATTGCAGCAGATTTCAATGGCCATGTTGGTGAAAGGAACAGAGGGGATGAGGAAGGGATGGGTATGTATGGTGTTAAGCAAAGGAATGCACATGGTGAGATGGTAGTGGATTTTGCAAAAAGGATGGACATGGCTGCAGTGAATACATACTATAACAAGAGAGAAGAGCATGGGGTGACATACAAGAGTGGAGGGAGATTTATGGAGGGAAATGCACACAGGTGTAATATATCCAATGTAGGAGGGCCAGTTTGAATGAGATTGGAGACTGTAAAGTGGTGACAGGGGAAAGTGTAGTTAGACCGCAGAGACTGTTGGTCTGTATGATGATGTTGATGATCAAGAAGAGGAGGGGTGTGAGGGCAGCACCAAGGATCAGATGGTGGGAACTGGAAAAGGGTGATTGTGAGGTGGAATTCACGGAAGAGTTAAGACAGGCACTGTGTGGCAGTGACGATTTACCAACTAACTGGGTAAGTACAGCAGAGCTATAAATGGAGACAGCTGGAAAGGTGCTTAGTGTGACATGTGGATGGAGGAAGGAGTACAAGGACACCTGGTGGTGGACTGAGGAAGTACAGGACAGTAAACAGAGAAAGAGGTTGGGGATGAAGGAGTGGGATTGTCAAAGAGATGAGGAAAGTAGACAAGAGTATGAGGAGATTAGGTGGATGGCAAAGAGAGAGGTGGCAAAGGCTAAGGATGAGGCATATGATGACTTGTATGACAGGTTGGACACTAAGGAGGGATGGCAGGACTTGTACCCGTTGGCTAAACAAAAGGACTGAGCTAGAAAAGATGTGCAGCAGATAAGGGTGATAAAGGATAATGAGGGAAACTCACAAGCGAGGAGAGTGTGTTGAGCAGATGGACTGAGTACTTTGAGAGGCTGATGAATGAAGACAATGAGAGAGAGATGGTTGAATGATGTGGGTATGGTGAATCAGGAAGTGCAATGGCTTACCAAGGCGGAAGTAAGGATAGTTATGAAGAGGATGAATACTGGAAAGCCTGTTGGTCCACATGACATACCTGTGGTAGCATGGAGGTGTTTAGAGGAAATGGCAGTGGTGTTTTTCACCAGCTTGTTTAATGATATCTTGGAAAGTGAAAGGTTGCATGTGGAGTGAAGAAAAAGTGTTTGTGTACTATTTTAAGAATAAGGTTAATGTGCAGATCTGCAATAACTACAGAGGGATAACATTACTTAGTCACAGCATGAAGTCATGGGAAAGAGTAGTGGAAGCTAGGTTAAGCAGGGTGGTGATGACTAGTGGTCAGCAGTATGTTGTCATGACAGGTAAGGGCTCTACAGATATGATGTTTGCTCTGAGAGTGTTCCAGGGGTATTGCAGAGAAGGTCAGGAGTTGATTTGGTTTACTATTAAAACTTCGAACGGCACTCCATCGACTGTGCTATAGTCGGCAACGGAAGTTCAAAAACGTCGAATGTCGAAGTAAAAATATCATTCTAGGAATGGTTTTCACATGGGTTGAGGTAGGTGTTCAATATTATTCTGAACTACAAACATCTCCCCTATCTCGACCCATGTTAAAACCCATTCCTAGATTGTTTTTTGACTTCGCAATTATCATTTTCGAACTTCCGTGTTTGACTATAGTACAGTCGACGGAGTGCCGTTCGAAATTTTAATAGTAAACCGTTGATTTGTGTGTTTCTGTACCTAGAGAAAGCATATGACAGTGTGCTTAGAGGAGAGTTGTGGTACTGTATAAGAAAGTCATGAGTGTCAGAGATATATATAAGAGTGGTACAGGATATGTACAAGGGTGGTGTGACAGTGGTGAGGTCTGTGCGGGAGTGACAGATGCATTTAAGGTGGAGGTGGGATGACATCAGGGATCAGCTGTGATCCCTTTCTTATTAGCAATGGTGATGGACAGGTTGACAGACAAGATGATACAGGAGTCCCCACTGAGTATGATGTTTGCAGATGACATTGTGATCTGTACTGAGACTAGGGTACAGATCTAGGAGACCCTGTTGAGGTGGAGATATGCTCTAGAGAGATGAGGAATGAAGGACAGCAGGACTAAGACAGAATATCTGTGTGTGAATGAGAGGGAGGGTAGTGGAATGTTGAGCATGCAGGGAGTAGAGTTGGCAGTGGGGGATGAGTACGAATGATCGGGATCAAGATTTCAGAGTAATGACACCATAGAGGACAGGTAAAGAAGAGAATACAGGCAAGACAGAGAGGGTGGAGAAGAGTGTCAGTACTGATTTGTGACAGAAGAGTGCCAGTAACAGTGAAAGGGAAGGTCAACAACCAGGTAGTTAGACCAGCTCTGTTATATAGGTTGGGGACAGTGTCATTGACAAAAATGCAGGAGTCACAGTTAGACATGGCAGAGTTACAGGAGTTAGGATTTGGACAGTTTTGAGACAAAGGCAGAGAGACGCAAGATTACATCAGGTTGGACATGTGCTGAAGAGGGATGCTGGGTATATTGGGAAAAGGATGGTAAGGTTGAAGCTGCCAGCTAAGAAGAAAAGAGGAAGGCCTCAGATAAGGTTACCTGATGTGGTGAGGGGGGACATCCAGGTGGTTGGTGTAACAGAGCAGGATGCAGAGGACAGACAGAAATGGCAACAGATGACCTACTGTGGCAACCCCTACTGAGAACAACCGGAAGAAAAAGGAGATGTTGTAATGTCAGTCTTCACAGATTTGGCAATGATTTGCCAGACATAACACAACTGTATGAGTAAATGACTACAAATATGAGGCACACATATGGTCAGTGTGCATAACACAGTTTAATGGTATGAGCTCAGTATATCAGATGCAGTTCAACACTCACATGTACAACAGTCCTTTACTATGCAAATACCATGTATAGGTTTCTCATATTTCTGAGACAACCAAGTATATCATAGTTGTATTCACAAGTAAGATATGGATATGTATGATATCCCAGTAGCTGTCCTAACATTGTCACAGTTAGTATTGTTCAACACACACTGCAGTAGTAGTCATATGTGAGCCATCCTTTCCTGGGGTGACTCAGGGGCCTGACCTATGATCTATGTCACTGCAGACAGACCCAGATACTATGGCCATAGGTTCTGGTCAGCAGTATATCAGTTCAGCAAGTCTTGTAGAGACATATATGTTACAGTTCCTATTTCCCATTCTTACATACCCCCACTTCAGTCCATGCCATGCTTACTTGTTTGACATACCTGTTTGTTTTATTCAAGTGTAGGTGGTTATGTCCTGCTTGTTTTTTATGTTTCTTTTCCCTGTTTTTCTCTCTCTCTCTCTCTCTCTCTCTCTCTCAAGGATCTAGGGTGTACATCTGTATTGCATAGGCAGCAGCTTGCCTTTTGTAGGTAATGCTCATGAGGCAGCTGATGGGTTGGTGTCCCCCACTTGATAATTGCATGCAGGACATCTGTGTTATTATTCATATAGCCAATGGCATGGCAACACACTCCTATCACTGAGTATATCATGTGAGCATTGGCCCTTTTCCTTGCCAGTGAGGAATAATTCATGGAGGTATGTGAACAACAGCATCACAGAGGGTATTTGGAAATACCTCTTACAACCAAACCTGTGGAGACAGGCCAACAGAATGGGGAAGAATGCTCCAGACATAGGGGCAGAATGTAAGTATTACTGTTATACATTTGGATTCATTCTAGTCTAACGGTTTGTGTGGACATGGAGTTACTTGGTGATTTTAACTCTGATAGGGTTATGTGTTTGACATAACTCACACCTGTAGGGCTATCCACAGAATGGCCAGAATTTGGACTCCTATGTTTGGTGTGTTCCTCAGACATATTTTGTCTTTGGAAACTCAGTAGCATACTCTGGGGATTGCAGTCAGTAACTGCTAGCATCCATTTGTATTTTTGACCTCATATCCCTCAGAAAAGATATGTTACAGCAGCAATATTCTGTTTTATAACAGTAATATTTCCAATATGCCCCTGTGTTTGGGCCTCTGTCCCACAATTAAGTCAGGATTTGTCCAGATGTCATGCAGTAAGAGGTTGATAGGTATGCTATATGATTATTTAGTGCCTACATTCCTGACATTATCCCAGTGATGTATCAGACTGCCAGACATGTTATGTGGAAGAGGCCTTATATATGAGGGGAAAGCCTGGACATTCTGTGGGACTCTGTACAGTTGAGAGGTCTGTGTATTTCTGGCAATCGTTGACAAACTTTCAGGATTGTGTTGCAGTATACTGTGTCAATGTTATTTGGCCTGTGTAGGGAGGGGCATAGATGTATATGTTATGGCTCCTTTTCTATCTGCCTTTGCATGCTGCTCCTGTTTCTAGTGTTCTGTCAGCTGTATATGTATGTACAGGCAGACTGAGACATGTCCCATACCACAGTCAGACATAATGGTACACTATGAATTGGGCCAGCATATGTGAGGCTAGTGTGTGAGTGGCAAACATGTTGAGATGTTTTTGTTCACACACTCCTTATACTGTACCGTTCCTTTGGTTTACTGGTATATCACTGTGACTGTGACTGTGGTGATATTGGTTCTGGATATGCACTTTCACACTGGTGATTGTTTTTCAGTGCTGTGACATCCTTGTAGTCCCTGATATATTTGCCAGTACATGTTTAATTCCCCCTGGCAGATTTGGGTTAGTGTTGTGTCAGTCTGACTGTAATTTGAACAGTGCTTGGTGACATGCTTAGCAGCTGAGTGTAGTTTCCCCTAATGTGATGTTATGTACAGATATTTGTAGGACATAGTGTTGCCTGGCTCCCATAAGTGTTGTGTGTTTCTGACACATCAGTGGGCTGATGTGAGGGTTTCAGTCAGTAACTAATGGGAAGTAATTTAGTGTTGGACTTGTGCTATTTCAGTCAATATATGTTAGGACAGACATGAGGGTGTTACTGCAGCAACTGTGTCAGCTTATCTACTCCAGTATTTCAGATATGTCCCTATTTCCATGGCTTTCTCCCTCCACTTTGTCAGGCCTGGCCCAGGTTCGTTGCACTAAGGGGTTCTGAGCCTACCTCAGGACTGTCTGGATTGTTGCAGTATGTCCAGGTTTATTGCTCATATTTCTGGTCTGTTCCACAGATGCATTATTTTCATATCCCTGGTAAGTCACTGTGAGGATCTGAGGATGTCTGACAGTAAATGATGGCATACATTTCAGTTTCAGAACTCACATCCTTCAGAACATGTATACTGAAACAAACCCTGTCACTCTGCAACATTCTACATTTATAGGAGTGATATTTGAAATATGTCCCTAGTTTTGTCCCATTGTTCCCCCATTTGGACAGGCTTGGGCCATATTTCTTGCAGTAAGGGGTTGGTAGGTATGTTTCTGAGGTATGACTCCACTACATGTTATGAGTATATATAAATATATATATATCTATCTATATATATCTATATATATATATATATATATATATATATATATATATATATATATATATATATATATATATATATATATATATATATATATATATATATATATATATATATATATATATATATATATATATATATATATATACACAAAAACACACTCTGTTCTAATAGCATATATTTTTCATCTATATATGTATATATATATTATATATATATATATATATATATATATATATATATATATATATATATATATATATATGTATGTGTGTGTGTGTGTGTGTGCATATTTTATATGTATATTCCTATATATATATATATATATATATATATATATATATATATATATATATATATATATATATATACATATGCATCTCCATACATATATACATGACTGTACGGAATCTTTCCCCACGTTTTAATGAGCATATGTTGGAAAAAGCATCAGCAGTCTCTATAGCTTAGGTGGTATAGTGGTGCATTTCTCTGACTAAGGTGTGCAGGGCCCTGGGTTCAAGTTCTAGCAGCACAGTTAATTTTGTTGTTCTTAGAACCGCTTGCTCATTCTTACACCAGCACTAATTCTTTAAAAGGAAAGAGAAATGGGTGCTAGGAAAGTGGTGGAGATGGGGAATGCAGGTTGAAGAACAATATGTAAGTTAGCTATGGATGTGCAGGATGGGTGTACAGAAGGTCCATAGCTGTCCATTTCTCCTACAGCAACAGCTACACATTTGTACAGATTTTGGAGGTGGATTTGGATGCTCAGGCCCCAGAGAGAGGGGTGAGGACAACAAAAATGTGTTACCTGCTAAGAATAGCTGAGCATTGCTAATCATCGCCCACAGTTCATTCTCATAATATACCACACTAATGACTTAATTTAGTAAGTGTATACAATGTCCCTTACATGACATGGCTGTATGTGCTTTCATTACAGTAGCATGGGGTGCAACTATACTGTATGGGACACATGTATACATTGGTGTTTTCACATGTTATGTGCACTCACACATCCATTTTACACCAGCTACAATACCCTGGGTGACAAAAATAACTTACCACATATTTTAATATGAATATAGCACTTGTAACACTGCTTTCCCATGTAAGTTTGGATTGCCTGTTGTATTACTCGAACCATGTACACCTGCATGCAAAGCTGGGACACTGACCATTACACTATCTTGGTTTGGTGATTTGCACTCTATATTTTTATTTATTGCCTAGTGGATATTAATATTATATTACGATATTAAATGGAGAGTATTGCAGTTTTCGACCATGTCATTGAGGACTGCTGTCATGACATTATAGCATACATTTTAGTGTCAGACTTGTATCCTTCTGAACTTTAATGCCAATGCATAACCTGTCTATCCACTTTCTGTCTGTCCTCTGTGCAGATGAGATGTCAGTGCTCAGGCTGTGGTTGACTACACTGCAAAAGGGGTCTGAGACCCATGCCTATGTTCATCTTGGAAGCAGCCAGGAATGATATTATGCCTATGGAGACCTCTATGTGTTGCCTTTGAAAGGGTATTACGGACCTGCTTCATAATCATGAGCGGAGGGGGCAGGTGCTGTCCATCCAAATGTGTACCTATGGGCGGATGGGGGGGTGATGTTTACACTTCACCTGTCTGCAGCCAGTTGCCTATATCCATGGCATATGTGTATGTGGTGTTATTGACTACCACCACAGAGCAGATATGTTTGTTGCCTCTAGAATTGCAGACACATGTCTTGAAGGCTTCATGATTGGCCTTGGTGGATGTCTCCATTTTGCACTCAAAGACAGCCTTAGGGTACATCACCATTGACCTTATTTGCTTGTGCAGAAAAATGGGACATTGCTTCCAATAAGGCACCTGTTCCTTCTTGGCCCATCCTGAGGTTATTTCCACCTTTGATGGTAGTTGTGTTTTGCTGCTGTCCACCACAGGTGATCAGCCTACCTTGAGGGGGTTGATGTTGTCCTGTCAGGTATTGCTGAGACCATAAAGCTATGTAAGTGCCCACATAGTGTTGTGGTGTGGTCCTGGAAACTGCTGCTAGTTCCAGCATGTGGGATGCCCTTCATGTGGACCTTGCCCATTTCCTTGCCTGTGCAGGGGACATTATGGAGGTGTGGGGGCTACAGCTTCACAGACATGCTCAGAATTAGTCCAAAATGACAAAAAATACACCGAACCCACAGACATTGCCAACATCCTGGCTGACAGGTTCAGCGCAAACTTCTTCCCCCCTCCCCACCAAAAGGGCAAATATCTACCCCAGCAGAGTGCTGCCCCCCTGACATCTCAGATGCTCAGGTAAGAGCAGCCCTCTCCAAAGCAGAAAACACAGGATCAATGGGACCAGATGGTGTCCCGGGCTGCGTCCTACATGAACTCCAAGAAGAGCTAAACCCAAACATAAAACTACTGTTCAATCTCAGTCTTACTACAGGATATGTACCCAAAGAGTGGTGTACAGCAACAGTGGTCCCTCTCCACAAAGGTGGTGCCTCAATGGATCCTGGAAACTATTGCCTCATAAGCCTGACTAGCTTGGTCTGCAAAGCTATGGAAAGGATCACCATGGACCTCATAAATAAAGATATTGGGGACCTACAGACACTGGATCCTACCCAGTTCAGCTTTGTTAAGGGCAGATCCTGCCTCTTAAACCTGGTCAATTTCTTTGAAACAGTCACCAAGGCCATTGACGAGGGGAAGGTGGTCCACACAGCCTACCTGGACCTCGCAAAAGCCTTCGATACAATACCCCACTCGGGCATTATAGATAAGCTCACCAGCTTAAATATAAACCCCTATGTCACTAGATGGGTTGCAAACTGGCTCAAGGACAGAACCCACATGGCTAGAATTGCTGGAGCCATGTCAGACTACAAACCAGTTACAAGTGGCATCCCACAAGGCTCAGTCCTGGGACCTCTCTTGTTCGGTATATATTTCTCGGAGGTACAGGCCAACACGGAAGGACCGTGGCTGACCAAGTTGGCAGATGACTGCAAACTGGGTACCATAATTGACTCTCCAGCTGACACAAGCATCCTCCAAAAGGGCCTCATAGAAACAGACAACTGGTGCCAGAGCCATGGCCTCAAGCTAAATGCCAAAAAGTGTATAGTCATCCCCTTTGGCAAAAACAAAGTGCCCACAAATTACCACACAAGTGGTAATCCATTAAGTACAGAAGAAGTAATTAGGGACCCAAGTTGATAGCAATCTCTCATTTGACAACCACGTGGCCAAAGTGGTTAGAAAAACATTTTATATAGCCCACCTAATCATGAAGGGATTCACATCTAGATCAGGGGAGGTCATCATGCCTCTTTACTCATCCTTCATCAGGCCCATAATTGAGTACAATGCCCCTTTTGGGATGTACCTTACCAGACACCTGCAGCAACTGGAAAGACCCCAAAAGTACCTCACCAAGAGGATCAAAGGGCTCAAACAGATGCCATATGCTGCCCGGTTAAAGAAACTCCAGCTCTACTCAGCGGCATACCGCCTGCTCAGAGGTGATCTGTGCCTGACGTATAAAGCCATGTCCAACTCGGAATTAATGGACATGCTGCACCTCAGAAAATCCAAATCCCATCGAGCTATGCGCTTGAGAGACTTGAACCTCAGCACTGAAATAAATAGGACATGCTGGAGGGACAGATTGATAACCCAGAGGCTCCCTTCACTCTGGAATAAAATCCCAGTCCAGGTTAGGCAGAGTCCCTCATTGACTCTCTTCAAGAGGAATCTTGATGAGTGGATGGGAGATCGTAGGTTTATCCTGGGTATCACTTCTGTGTCACTGTTAGACAGAGGCACAGTATACTAACCTCGAAAAAGGGCATAGCAAAATTAATTTAAAATGGGTGGCGAAAGCCAAACACACTATGACAGTAGGTGGGAATACCTTACAGGACAAGACATGTGGAGACAGGCCAACAACATGGGGACAAAGCTCTAGAATTAGGTACAGATTGTATGCCATTAGTGCTGTTATACACATGAGGGGTTCCTAGATTGACAGGGTTAGTCTGGACATGCATTTACTGGGTGACTTGACATCTTACAGTGATGTGCCTCTGACATACCTCTAAACTGGCATGTTGTCCACAGACTGGCCAGATGTTTGCCTGTTAATCTTGGTCTGTTCCTCGAACAACTTCTCTTTTTCTGGGGTTAGTAGGATAATGTGAGGATTATAGTCAGCAACTGTTGATATCCGTTGGTATTCCAGACATCCTTCAGGGATGTTATGTTACAACAACACATGAAACACCAGCTACTGTTTCAGTTTGCAACACCATTATGTGTGTTATGTCCCCATTTCTAGCCCCCTGTCCCACAAGTATGTCGTGGGTTGTCCAGATGTCCTGCACTACAAGGTGCAGAGCTATGGTATATCATTAATTATTAACTGCACTCCAATTATCTTGCCAATGACCTGGCAGACCCCTGGCTATGGTATTCAGTGGTGGCCAGGATTATGGTTTCACACCCTGGTAGATCTGTGGGCATCTATACATATGACAGTTATGTCTGTCTGGCCATTGTGAACAGACTGCCAAGACTGTGTAGCAGTGTTGTGTATAGATGTTTGTTGGGCTGGGTAGGGAGAGTAGAAGATGTGAGTGGCATACATCCTTTACCTATCTGACTCTGCATGCTGCTGCAGCTGCTGGCAGTCTATCATGTCTGTATACTTGTAGGGGCTGACTGTGAAATGTAATGTAACACTTCAGGATTCCCAGTACACTGTGAATTGGGCCAGTATATGTTGAGGTAGTATGTGACTGGCAATCAGGATATGTTTGTTCAGAGAGTCGTTTGTAATGCCTGATTGCATATCTTCACTATTGACTGCATTCAGTATCCCATTTGGTAGATACAGATTTCTCAGGATGCCTTTTGGAATAAATTCTGCCAATGAAGTCTTTCAGTGTGCAATGGAGCAATTTTTTCAGGCTATCTGTGTGCTATAATAGTTGATGATTTACTGGTTGGAGGCAATTCTGAAGCAGAGCATGACAGAAACCTCAGGAAAGTTCTGCACAAATCACGCAAAGTGAACTTAAAGCTTAATCCTCTAAAATGTAAGTTCAGATTACCAGAAGTTACTTATGTAGGACATTTATTTACCAGTACTGGCTTATGGCCAGAACCTTATAAACAAGCAGCCATTCTTCAGATGCCAACCTCAGACAACGTCCAAGCCTTACAGCATTTTCTTGGTATGGTTAACTATTTGGGCAAATATATCCCTGACTTTAGTGAGTTATCAGCACCTTTAAGAGAGCTGACAAGCAAAACCGTTGCCTGGTCATGGTTAGAACAACACCAGAGAGCATTTGATAACCTCAAACAGCAAATTATCAGCCTGCCTACATTGAGATACTATGATGTCCAGAAACCAGTAGTTCTTTCCTGTGATGCTTCAAAGATCGGTCTTGGTGCAGTTATTTTGCAGGAGGGCAGACCTGTTGCCTATGCATCTAGAATTCTTACCCAAACTGAGGTGCAGTATATGCCCAAATTGAGAAGGAACTTTTGGCAATTGTGCTTGCATTTTTGAAGTTCCATGATTATATCTATGGCCGAGCTGTCCAAATAGAAACTGATCATCAGCCTCTAGTCACAATTTTAAAGAAGCCTATGCATACTGCTTCAGCAAGACTACAGAGAATGATGCTTAGATTACAAAAGTACAATTTCAAAATGGTCTGTACAAAAGGCAAACTTCTTTATCTGGCTGTTATCTTATCCAGATCACCCAGAAAAAACACAGAAGAGCTTGTTGCAGAGAGCTTTGACTTTGATGTTATGGAAGTACGTCATTTTTCTACCAAGAGACTTGATGAGCTAAGAGATTATACAAAGAATGATCAATTTTTGCCAAAGCTCAACCACTTCATCAATGTTGGATAGCTGTCAAAGCAATCCTGTGTGCCGACAGAAGTACAACTTTATTTTCCATACAGTGATGAGATGCTGATGGAAGATGATGTCATTTTTAAAGGTCCAAAGGTTATTGTTACTACTTCGTTACAATGTAAATATATTCAAATTTTGCATAGTGGCCACACAGGTTCTGATTCTACCAAAAGAAGGGTGAGAGGACCAGTATTTTGAACTTCTGTATCAAAGGACATTGATAAAGTGCTTTCTTTTTGTTCAGTATGCAACACTACTAAACCACATTTGCAAAAAGAGCCACTTAATCTAAGCCAGATTCCTGAACTACCTTGGTCAACAGTAGCCACTGACATACATGAGTGGAACAATCAGCATTACTTTGTGTTGGTAGACTCTTATTCGAACTGGTTTGAGATTGATTTGCTACCTAAGCTAACATCCGGTACTGTCATTAGTAAGATGAAATGTCATTTCGCAGTCCATGGTAGTCCACAGAAAGTCATTTCTGACAATGGTACCCAGTTTAATAGTCAATTACTTCAGAAATTTGCAAAAGAGTGGGACTTTATCCATGTTAGTAGTAGTCCGAAATATTCACAGATGAATGGCCTTGCTGAACGTGCAGTACAGAGTGCAAAGCAATTACTAGAGAGGCCAAAGCGTGACAATACCAATATCATTTTGAATTTGCTTAATCTCAGAAATATACCCTGTGGTAACTTACTTGCCTCACCTGTTCAGAGACTTCTGTCTAGGCAAACCAGAACGACCTTGCTTATCAGTTCTAGTTTGTTGGTGCCTAATGCTAAAAACAACAAAGCAATCAAGCCCCGCCTTGGTAAGAAGTGCTCCTTTTAGATGTCTAGCTATGATAAAATGAGCAAATGTCTTCATCCATTGAAAGCAGGAGAGATAGCGAATATGCAAACAGGAAAAAGCTTTGGTCGAATTGGTCAAGTGAGAGTTATATGTGCCGAGCCAAGATCCTACTTAGTGGAATCTGAGGGTATAGAATACAAGAGAAACTGCAAGCATCTTCTTCCTGTGTCAGAAACAATATTGCAGCATCGTACCTGTGATAGAGACTGTAGGTTTCAGAGCAACCCTGACAATGTTCATGCCGAAGAACATGTCTCAATATCCATTCCCATTCCTGATGATGTCCCAGATGTCCCCAAAGTTGAACATTCCTTGAAGATGGTTCTTGTTGCTGTATCCAGTTCTGATTTTTATGTTGCACTTTCAGGTCTTATTTCTAGACCTAGTGTGAAATACACAGCAATCTGGACATGGTTGTTTTATATGTGTCTGATTTTGTGTGACTGCATGTCAAAGAATTAGTTCTGTATAATTGTATGTCAAAAGATAATTTCTGTGTAATTGCATGTCACTGAATACAGTCATTTAGTATATGATCTATTTTTCAAAGAGGGAGGGATGTAGATCAGAGCGTGTGTATGTAACTTTAAGAAGAATTTCCAGATGTAGCGCATGTGCATATAAATACTGGGCACGTGCAGGCAGCACTGCCATTTTAAGAGAACAGCCAGAGTGTTAACATATAGGAGTGTGGTAATCAGTTTAATTATAAGTTTATTTATGTTTAAGTTACAAAGTCTCCTAATGTGTTTGTGTGTGATAAAGCTGCTTGAGCTGAACCCACAACCGCTTGTCTGTTTTATCCTGACCAGACAAGTGACAGTAGTAAAGAACAAATATGTGATGATGTGTGAACCAAGGGGTGGGAACTGTACATCATAAAGCATGTTAATGAAGAAAAGAAACAGAATATTACAAATACTGTGGGAAAAGAGTTTTGTTAGATGTTGGGACAGAGAAAAATATGTAATTTTTGTGTTGATGAATACCATTTGGTGCATGACTATCCAAAAAAAAAAGATGTGGACATTGTGAGGAGATGGGACATACTGAAAAAAATTGTAAGCTAATATGTAGGAAATATAAAGAGGTTGACTATTTCAGGTCTGACTGTCTCCTACTGTAGAGATAAAAGATTGAAGATGAAGAAAACAACAAAAAGAAAGGCAGGACATAATTTTATAGCTGATGTAGTTAGTGAAAAACTTGAAACAGGGTGTGTCAGTAATGAAGAAAAAGTACAAATGTAATAATTAGATAAAAATGACATAATTCAATATACTGAGTTTTCCTCCTTTGATATCAGAGTAATTTCTGTAACCCTAGCAAAGCCAGTGGAGTCCTCCAGGGTTCTGTGCTTGGTCTGCTCCTCTTTGGCATCTATTTTTGGAAGTCAAGACCAATGTCAAGGTCTTTTAGCTTACCAAGTCTGCAGATGATTGCAAGCTCAGAGAATTATAGAAACCAATCAGGATACTAACATCTTACAGGAAAGTCTAACAGACTGATGACTAGTGCCAAAGACTCGGATTAAAACTCAATGCTGAGAAATGCATAATAGTACCTTCGGGAGAATCTATGTCAAAATATCGAATGAACAAATCATCGATACCCATGTGGTCAAGATTATATGATCGACAATTCAGTCTGTCAAAAAAAAAATTCAAAGCCAAACTAACCCCTGGTTAAACATTGTCCCACTGCATAACACTTTTGCCCTCCATATATAGTCATTGATCACCATACTCAAAGAAAATCCAGTAAATATGTATTTTTATAAAAATATTTTCCTATCTACATTATACATACTGTGAACATTTTTCTGTTGTATAACTTGTGTATCATTGAATTTCCAACAATTGTATAGTCTATGCTAACATATTTATACTCTGTGTCTGACATCTTCAATGAGACATTTCTCTGTATATGCTTCCTTCTCATTTCTGTTCATTGTCTCATCCTTGTAACTGTTGGCATTTTTCCCCCTGGGCCTCCACTGAAAAAGGGCAAGTGCCCAGTTGAACTATTGCGGTAAACAAACATGAAATAAATAAATGCATAAGTAAATAAATAAATAAACATCCACATACAACAAAATCAAATCTTTTGCAGGGGAGGAAGCCTTCTTGTAACTCCCACACCCTGTGTTAGTTATATATTCCAACTCTGAAATGCACTACAGTGGGGAATAGGGCAAATTAGCTGATCCCTACTGCGATCTCAGTCACAATGGTTTGATGGACTGAATTCTCGGTCATATGGTCTTGACCATTTGGGTTTTGATGTTTTGTCCTTTCTATCTTTTGACATAGACCCCCTTCAGGAAAATCAGCCATAATAGTAACTTTTGGGAAGTCAGCCACCCAGAGACACCACATCATTGATAAAACACCCTTAAATTATATACAGTAGGCAGAGATTTGGGGACTCATGTAGATAGTAACCTGGCTTTTGACCAAGCTGACTCTAAGTAGTAAGAAAACCATTCTAAGTCACTTAACTTATAAGTAAGGGCATGCCATCAATATTGTGAGTTTCCACAAAATCACATAAAATTATTAATTTACACAGAATGCTCAACAATATTAGTAATAAGCACAGGTCTGTGCTTAGAAATGGTACTTCTCACACACCACTCCACTTATAATCATGTCTGAATCTTTATTTTTATTTATTTAATTATTTGTTAAACTGGGTAAGTGAACTAATACACATGTGGTCTTTTTCAGTCATATCTCAGGGGACAAGGGCTGCAGTAAAAAATTACAAGCAGGGATAATACACAGTTTTCACTAAATACCATGTTTGGCAGGTCAGAAGAAATCAGATGGACTTAAGCAAACCCACACGGACATAGAGTGAATATGCAAAAACACCGAAAAAACAGTTTGTTCAGCTTTCTCTTATACACTTTTCCAATATGTTCTTGCCCACCCCACCCCATTTTGCATGTGACTTTGAACCTGTGATACCACTGCAGTAGATTTATAAATCAAGCTGTTTCTATTACTATTTTTCCACTTTCTGTAAAGTGAATCATCTTTCTATCCACTTCTGCTTTCCATCACGCCCCTTGTTTTACTTGGTCGGGATTATATTGCTCCCATGTCTGACTGCAGCAAGCATTTCTCTGCCACAGTGCTGAATTTATAACATTCTGTTACAAGTCATAGGTTCATAGGATGATACTAGGCTATTGGCCCAGAGGCCCTTATAAGCCTAGCCAAGAATTTCGCCCATGTTCCCTTAAAGTCGGCACCTGTTTTCCCTGTCCAGCAGGGACACGGGTGAGATCCCAGGGGTATATCTTCTGTTTCCCATCCAGTCATCCAGGTTCCTCTTAAAGAGGGCTAGAGAGTTAATCTGCTTGATATGGAGAGGGAGTCTATTCCGCAGATGGGGGGGGGGTCTTTGGGACATACATTTATCCCACCAACAAGTTCCATTAATGTCACAGACCAGGTTGAGGCCTTGCATGTGGGTTGCGCGAGTGGAGTTTGTCTTACAGATATACAGCAACTCCATCAAGGTTGGGTCTGAAATGGCCTTGCATGCCAGACACAGGTCACCTCTGACCAGTCTTCATGAGACTGAGTAGAGGGACAGGGCTTTTAGTCTATCTGAATAGGATAGGTGTTTGAGACACTGGATTTTCCTGGTCAGGAAACTCTGTTGTCTCTCCAACTGTTGCATGTGCTTGGCAAGATACATGCCGAAGGGGGCATTGTACTCAATAATGGGTCTGATAAGGGAGGAGTACAGGGATGTTATAATATCCTTGTTCCAGGATGAAATGCCCTTATTTATGAGTAGAAAGCCTTTCATATAACTGAGACAATGTGGTGGTCAAAAGTCAGGTTGCTATCAACCTAGGTGCCCAAGTCCCTCACGACTCATTGCATGCTTAGTATGTTGTTATTAATGTGATAATTAGTGGGGATGACATTTTCCTCAAAGGGGATAATGATGCATTTCTTGGCATTTAGTTTGAGGCCATGATTGTGGCACCAGTCATTAGTTTGGGTAAGGCCCTCTTGGGGGATGTTCATATCACTAGGTGAATTTAAGACAGTGCCCAGCTTGCAGTCATCTGCTAACTTGTTCAGCCACAGACCACTAGTTTTGGCATGCACCTCAGAAAAGTATATCCCAAACAGTAGAGGCCCCAAGACCGATCCTTGGGGTACCACTCATTACGGGTCTAATACTAGAGTTGACTTCCCCTACTTTGACTGAGTGGATTCTATCAGTGAGCCAGTTAGCTACCCATCTGGTAACATACGGGTTGATGCCTAGCTGTGAGAGTTTATCTATTATGCCTGAGTGGGGAATACTGTCAAAGGGTTTGGCTAGGTTAAGGTAGGCAGTGTGCACCGTCTTCCCCTCATCCATAGCTTTGGTGACTGCTTCAAAGAAGTCAATCAAGTTTAACAGGCATGATCTCCCTTTGACAAATCCAAGCTGTGTGGAGTCAAACATTTGGAGGTTGCCAATGTCCTTGTTTATAAGGTCCATGATAATGCAATCCATGGCCTTGCAGATCAGACTAGTTAGCCTGATGGGCCTATAATTGCCTGGGTCAGTTGATACTCAACCTTTGTGTGGAGGCATGGCAGTGGCTGTCTTCCATTCAGCTGGGATGAAGCCGTTTCTCAAGCTTTGGTTGAATAGGGTGTCTAACAGTGCTGAGAGCTCATATTTGTGTTCATGTAGGATACAGCCAGGGATGTTATCAGGTCTCATGGAGACTGTATTTTTTCCCTCTGAGATGGCATTAAGAACCTGCTCCATGGTGATAAGGGAGGGTAGCAGGTGTTCGGGATGTCCTGGTTTAATGATGGGAGGGACAGGGGGGTGAAGTTTTCACTGTACCTGTCTGCCAGTAGGTTGGCTATATCTAAGGCATTTGTGTATGTGGTGTTATTGACCACCAGTTCAGAGCAGATTTGGGTGTAGCCTTTGAGATTGTGGACATATATGAAGAAGGCTTTGTGATTGTCCTTGGTGGATGTGGCCAAATTGGACTCAAAGTTAGCCTTAGAGGATTTCACCAGTGATCTTATTTGCTTGTTCAGACAAAGGAGAGATTGCTTCCAACTTGGCACCTGCTCCTCCCTAGCCCTGGACAGCAATTTATTCCTTCTGTTATTGAGTTTGCTTATTGTTGTTGTCCAGCAGACAGGTTTACTCTTCCTTGAGGAAGATGATTTGGTCATGTCAGGTATTGCTGAGTCCATACAGCTATGTAGGTGCTCATATACGTTTTTGGTGTAGGCTTGGACATTAGTGCTAGTTCCAACTGAAGGGATGGTGGCTGTGAAGCTGCTTATACCTGCTCTAAGGAGACTGTAGTCAGCTTTGGAAACGTTTTTTTGTTTGACCCTGACAAGGGGGGAGGGGCAAGGGAGATGGTGACTTCAAAAGTGTTTGCTTTATGGTTGGATCTTACCAAGGAGGATGACACTGTAGGAGTACTACAGTGTCTACTCATGATGGTTAGGACCAGGTCCAGGATAATTTCACCTCTCATAGGTGTGTCGACCAGCTGATCCAATGCATTGGCACTCATGAAGTCAAGGAATCTCTGGGCATTCATGTTTGGGCTAAAATAGGTCTTCCACTCTATGGTTGGGTAGTTAAAGTCACCCAGGATCAGGGTAGAGGGTTGAACCTTGATGGATTCAAGTAAGTCCAGATAGGTGGAGTGGGCATCCTGAGTCATGGTTGGGGTCTGTAGCTAGCTATGATCTGAATAGGTGTTTTATCAACAGTTAACTGCACTTGGAGTGTCTCCTGTGCATCATACTGTTTGACCAGCCTGGAGGTGTGTATGTCTTTGATAAATATTGAAACTCTACCTCCTTTGGCTTTGTAGCCCTCCATTCCTCCATTTGGGGTCTGAAAGTATGGTAGTATGAGTAACCTGGTAAGGTTGGGGTGCTGTCCACAGCTTTGAAGCAGGTTTCAGTGACTGCACACATGTCAGCATCCTCCAGGGCTAGGAATGCTTGCAATGAGTGCAGTTTCATGCTAAGACTCCTAGTGTTTAGCAGCACGACCTTTAAATTTTGTTTATAAGAAATTTTCATTTTGGTAATTATGTGCACATGACTTTGCCTACAAAAGGCACTATGGAGGAGGCAAAAACCTTTGCCAGAATCCTAAAACCCAGGGGAGACAGATGAAGATCATCTCTGGCAAAGCATCATAGTCTGTCAATCAAGTCCTCCCAGGCTGTCAGGTACTGGATCCTCTTGGAATGACACCAGAAACTACCCCAATTGTTAAAGTCAATCATTTACTGTTTGTATTGAGGTATCATTCTGGGTGATGGTAGGATGCTGCTGAAGACTAGGGACATACTTGCCTGGGACACATATTCAGTGAGCGCAGTCATGTCTCTCTTCATATAGTTCAGAGAGACACATCTCAAGTCATTCACGCCAACATGGACTATGACAGGGTCATAACAGTACCTGTTTTTAAGAGACTTGAGTGCATGTGTGATATGGTGGATTCTACCACCTGACAAACAACTTAGGTTCATAGGTTCATAGGTAGGTACTAGGCTATTGGTCCTAGGGCCTATATAAGCCTAGCCAAATTGTACCATGGCTTTTGCCACCCAAGAAAATTATTTTCCTGTGCCCCTGTCAAGCAGAGCCACAGAAGTGATCCCCAGGGTGAATTTCCTATCTTCCATTCAATCATCAAGATTTTTCTTGAAGAGTGTTAATGAGGAGCTTTGTTTGATATAGATAGGTAGTTTGTTCCAGAGTATGGGGAAGTCTCTGGGACAGGAATCTATTCCTCCAGCATGTTCTGTTTATTGTGGTGACAAGGTATAGGTCCCTAGAGCGTGTAGCTCACAGGGATTGGGATTTCTTTACATGGAGCATGTCCAACAGCTCTGGATTTGACATAGCTTTGTATGTTAGGCAGAGATACCTCTGAGTAGGCGATATGTGACAGAGTAAAGCTAGAGTTTTTTGAGACGGTCTGCGTAGGGCATCTGTTTGAGGCCAGTAATCCTCTTTGTGAGGTATTTCTGTGGCCTTTCCAGTTGTTGTAGATGTCTTGTGAGGTACATACCAAAAGGGGTGTTGTACTCTTTAATGCGTCTAATGAGTGATGAGTAGAGAGGAACAATGACCTCTTTTTTCCTGGATGAGAAACCTTTTGTGATGAGGTGTGCCACATAGAAGGATTTCCTGACTACTGTGGCAATGTGATTATCAAAGGAGTGACTACTGTCCACCTGTGTCCCAAGGTCTTTTATCACACTTTCAGTGTTAAGTAGACTACCGCCTATGTGGCAGTTCATGGGTACAGAGATTTTACCAAACAGGATGACAATGCACTTTTTGGCATTGAGCTTGAGGCCATGGCTTTGACACCAGGCATCTGTCTCAGTGAGGCCCTTTTGTAGGATGTCCACATTGTCAGGAGTTTTGATTATGGCTCCTAGTTTGCAGTCATCTGCAAACTTTGTTAGCCAAAGACCTTCTGTGTTAGCCTGTACTTCAGAGAAGTAGATACCAAACAGGAGAGGACCCAGGACTGAAAGATACCAAACAGGAGAGGACCCAGGACTGAACCCTGTGGTACTCCACTTGTCACTGGTCTGAAGTTGGATTTAGAGTCTGCTACTTTCACAGTGTGGGTTCTGTCAGTGAGCCAGTTGACAACCCATCTTGTGACATAGAAATTTATACCTAGTTTAGTGAGTTTGTCTATAATTCCAGAGTGGGGGGTTGGTGTCAAACACCTTGGTGAGATCTAGATGGGCTGTGTGTACTACCTTACCCTCATCTACGGGTTTGGTGACCGCTTCAAAGAAGTCTCTCAGGTTTAGAAGACATAATCTGCCTTTTACAAACCCGAACTGGGTAGGGTCCAGAGTTTGGAGATTACTAATGTCATTTTTTATAAGTTCCATGATGATACGCTCCATAGCCTTGCAGACCAGGCTTGTCAGGCTAATGGGGTGGTAGTTCCTGGGGTTCATGGTGGCTCCCCCTTTGTGGAGTGGGATAACCGTTGCTGTGCACCATTCACTGGGCACAAAGCCTGAGGTGAGGCTATGATTGAACATGGTACTTAGGTGGGGTGCCAGTTCATTCTGTAGTTCATGCAGAACACAGCCTGGGATGTTGTCAGGTTCCATGGATGTTGTGTCCTTGGCTTTGGAGAGTGTGTCTTTTACCTGTGCAGCCATGATTACAGGTACTTTGCATTCTTCCAGTATAGAGATGGGCCCTTTAGGGGATGAGAGAGGGGTAAAGTTAGCACTGAACCTATCTGCCAGGAGTTGGCAATATCAGTTGGTTCTGTATATTTAGTGCCATTGTGCTGTAACTCAGAGCAGATCTGAGTGTTGCCATTGAGATTCTTGACATAGCTATAGAATGCTTTGTCTAGCCTGGTTGAGGGGCACATCTGTGTGTCTCATGACAGATTCTCCTATGACTACTATGTTGGGTTTGTGGTTGGGCCTTAGAGGCTGTGAGACACAGACGTGTGTACTATGTGTGATTCTTCATGCTGCAGGTTGTGATGTGTCTGTGTTTACTTCAGAGGTCTTTTTTGTGTATGTATGTTTTTGTTGTAAACCCCCACATATGTAGGAGTGTGTGGAACAGATGTGGGTCATGTTAGAGGTGTGGTGTTCATAATGTTTGCGCAGATAACCCTCTCAGTGCCAGATATACTGGTTTGTGACTGAGACAGCAAGGATTCTAGGTTCTTAATTTGATTGCATCTCTCACATATTGTGTTCCGAGGTGGTAGTAGTAGTAGAAGGTTGTCTGTGTACATAAGGCAGTTGCTGCACAGTCTCAGGATGCCCATATCAACCAGACTAGCAGGAGAAACCATAGGAAATTGTCAGTCCATGGTTATCAGACTCTGTGGAAGAGAGGTCAGAGATAGTAGAGTGGGTACTAACTGAGGATAGTACCTATAGGTGTGAGTAGGGCTGGATAAAATCAATACAGTAGCTGCAGGTGAGGGCCTCACTC
Source organism: Protopterus annectens (assembly GCF_019279795.1). Taxonomy (NCBI): domain Eukaryota; kingdom Metazoa; phylum Chordata; order Ceratodontiformes; family Protopteridae; genus Protopterus; species Protopterus annectens. The sequence goes on from NC_056729.1 coordinate 1,922,591,823, forward strand.
ACACAGGAGTGCTGGTATGGGAAAAATGCAACTGAGATACCTCACAAAGGATTAACACAGCACAGCAGTGGAGTGCAATGGGCAAAGAAGCACAAAGACATGCAAATGCTGGGTTTAAATGCCACAAAAATAAAAGTAAAATAGAAATAATTGTCCCTGAGCTCTTAGCTCAACACCCTGTGCCAGACCAGTTCCAACCAGTTCACTCACTCCCACTAAATGCAAGCAGGCCCTGGCCAACACAAGATAGCATAGCAGGAAACACAGGAATCACACTAACATATCTGAATACAGCAAAACCTGTAACCAGACTGTGCTAAAGAGATTTAATCTCTGTTTAGGTCAATTTAACACAGGAGAACAGATACACACAAATATAACAGTAGCAAACAAGAGGAAAGTGGTTTAAACAAGTTAACCAATTAACCAATAAAAAGCTCAGAACAGATCCCTGTTCCAGCAGTCTACAATCAGACAAGTTCTAACTGCACACTCCTGCCACAAAGGACAGGGGAACCTTCTCCAAAAAAGATGGCCTAGATTAGTGCTCATGTTATAGAAACAAAGCTGGATTCAGCAGGTCTGAATCTAAGCTATGTTATAGCAAACAAGGCACACCAATTTCAGTAAGAAACAGTTCAAATAACCAGGTACAATAAGCCTTTTACCAGCAATTCCCAGCTCAGAAGGGCAGAATCTACCCTCTCCTCCCACAAGAGTGCAGATCACAAACCTTCTTAATGTAAAATAACTGGCCTGAAGCCCAATTTCTTAAACCAGAACTAAGACACTTTTAGAATAGTAGGCACTAAGCCTTCAACCAGCAACTCCCAACTTAGAAGGATGTAAGCTATCTCTCCTACCACAAGAGTGCAGACCACAAACCTTCTTAATGTAAAACAACTAGCCTGAAACCCAAGTGCTTAAACTAAAAGGCTTTGAATAACAGTTACAATTTAATCAGGCTACTAACAAGCAGTAATAAATGCAGCAGAATAAATACAACTGAGTATTTTTAAGAACAGGCAGCAAAAGCAAAATAAAGTAATAAAGTAGGAAGAAACACAAATGCAGTAAAAGCAGATGAATTAATGCAATTTTTTTCTTTCTTTTTTAGGTTAAATGGGAAGGGATGAAACACAATAATTTAGGATTGAGAAACTAAGGGGGGTGGGTCTTCCCAAATGATATCTCTCTACTCAGTAGAATAAGCTGATGAGATAGGACTGGGAGGAGTGTCCAAAATGAGGTTTAGAGTAGGGGCGGGCAACTCAAAAGCCATCAAATTTAAAAACACAACAAGGACTGGGCGGGTGAGAGGGACTCTTAAAACTCCATCAGAACAGAAAACTTAAAACAAATGTAATACTAGAATAAGATATAAAATAGAAGTGATCAAACCTTAAATAAAGAGCTTCAAATCAAAATTAAATGCAGAGATGAGAGATACTCAGAGAAATGCAGACCACACAAACACTTCAGCTAACTACAGATATTTCTAAATAAAAGAGCAATGCTGTCTCTCAGCTCCTCCCACTACTTAACTGATGCTATTCATAGTTTGCAAAGGAATTATTTGGTAACTTTTTTAACTGACCCTAGCCAAGAATTCTTAAAACTCAAACAGAACAGAAAATTTAAAACAAAACAAATTATTCATTTACTATTTTATGATTATGACATTTGTTTTAATAGTGATCAAGGCTGACAATTTCACAGTGATGTCCTGTAATTGTACTCATTAGCAACCATCTAATCATAAAACCCTTATCAACAAGAGAAACAAAAGAAAATACAGAACCTCACTATCGGTCTTTCATAGGATCATAGGAAGTTACTAGGCTATTGGCCCAGAGGCCCTTACAAGACTAGCCAAGAATTTAGTCAATGTTCCATTTAAATTAATCCTGCCCCAGGATTCACGAGCCATTTTTTCCATGCAGGAACAATGTAGCCACTCCTGCACGGAAAATGGCCACAGAGTGATTCAGGATAGTGTCGTTATCATGTGCATGAGCGGTCCTACACTGTTTTAGTACAGAAAACCGTGTGGTATGCAAATCACCTCATTTGCTGCTGAAAACATTGCAAATGAGAGATTTAGCGATTTACCAAGCTATCCAGACTCCATGTTAGGACAGTGTCAGTGCAGAAATATATTCGGTTAATAACCAAATACATTTCTGCAAATGACAAATCGGAGGCATGACAGCTCATGAAAAAGCATGTATTATGTTTATTATTCATGCCAATGGCCAAATATAAGGCCATTGGCATGAAAAATTGTTTCATTTTTTTGAAAATTAAACTTTTTCTTTGGCTGATCACAGCCATTTCAGCATAGGGCAGCAGTGTGCAAACATGGTCTTGGTGAAAATTAAAAAAAAATGGGAAAACTCAATTTTAAGGTAAATCTGCATTTTGCCATTATAATCTATGGAATGCAGAATGTAAAAGGTATGTGGAGTAGGAGCTCCTGCTCCTACTCCACATAATCTTTCTATACTCTCTACTGTATTCCACATTTTACTCTCTCTACCTCAGACAGTAATCTATTCCTTAATAGTTCCTATCCTCCTGAAAGCCTTGTGCATCTATCTACTCACTTCCTTATCCTTGTGCCTATGATATAATTTGATTTCAACTTTAATATGTTTTATTATTTGATTGTATTAATGCTTAACTTTACTCATTGTAATCACTGTTCCTCGTGACGTCATGTACAATAATTTGGATGTAAATCTCTATAATATGTAATCTGCATATAACTCTCTATAATATGTAATCTGTAATGGAGCTTTTCTCCCCAGGACTCCATTGAAAACAGGTTCTCTTGGCCCAATGGACTATCCTGGTTAACCAACAGCAAATAAATAAATAAATAAAACAATACCAGGGAGCACTGGTTGTCAAGGGGAAAGGGTCCGTTTTAGTGCAGTAATGACCTACCTCACAAACCTGTCATTGCAGAGGTAAACAAATGAAGGGAATATTACTGAATCACAAAATCTTCTAAGTCCACACGCTGCACCTAACCAGGTGTAGATCATGTAGGCAGGAGGAGCAGCTAACAGGAAAAGGGGGTGTGCAATGCCTGCTGTAAGCACATTGGAGCTCAGTGGTCTGTGTTTGCCATTAGCTAAGCACAGCTAAGGAAGGGAATGTGTTAGCACTGCTTACATTGATTAAATGATTGTGCACAATGTGCACCAGGTTTTAAACTAAATAAAAAAAACAAAACAGGAAACAGCAGCAGTGTTTACATTTGAGCACTGTGAATGTACAGTGCACCTCGGGGCTTAAACTTGGAAGAAACTGGTAAGGGGAAATAGCAGTGGGAAAGCAATCAAGGAGAAATAGCATAGCTGGCAGGTGGCAGATGGGGTATTTTTAACTAACTAAAAATGTTAGAGGCTGCTGCTGCTTTACTCTATCAATATGTGTTAGGGGCTGAGGGTGATGAGGAGAATGCTGACAACCGACACACATTGAGGAAGAGTAGAAAAGTGTACAGACCCAGGGTAACCTACCAGGGCCTACATGAGCTGGAGATAGTGGAGCGCTATAAGGTGGACAGGGACATTCTACAGCAAATCATCAAGCTATGCTGGCCACGCCTCATACACAGAGCTAACAGAGGGAAACCCATCCCAGTGGATTCCAAGATATGTGTAGACTTAAGAATACTAGCCACAGGTACCTTCCAAAGACCGACTAGGGATATCATGGGGTCTCACAGGCATCAGCATCCAGGGTACTCCACCAGTTCCTGGATGCCATGACACCACATGCCAATGAGCACATATATTTTCCCAACACCCGGGAGGCATTGACCAGAAGTATGCATCTCTTCCACTGTAGAGCAGAATACCCTGAGGAAGTTGGTGCTATAGACTGCATGTGCATCTGCATCAAAGCACCACCCGGCAAGTGGGGTAGGGTCTACATAAACTGCAAGGACTTCCCCTCCATCAACTGCCAGGTCATGTGTGATGTCCAGGGCATTATCATGCAAGCGTGTGCTGGCAGCTCTGGAAGCTGTCATGACTCTCACATCTGGCATTCCTCACAGCTGTATCAGAGGGTTTGCCAAGGGGGACATCTCATATGGTCATCTAGTGGGGGATACTGGCTATGAACTGGAGCTGTGGCTGACAACACCTATCAGAAATGCACACACACCCAAACAAGGATGCCATAATGAGGCACATGCACAGAACAAGATCATTGTATAACACTAACATGACCATATTGTGGATTAATACAGTTTAACCTTGGTGTCATAACACCTTAACACATTTCCACACATGCTTTCTGAAAAACTGATGTATTGTTGTCCAGAGGTTACCCAGGACTGGATGTTGTTTGTTGTGAGGAACAGCTGCCATCTCCCAAACACACCCTATATCCAAGATATGTGGAGACCATGGAAGATTGTTGTCACATGTAGCACACACCCAGTACGTTCCACAGATGTCTGACACTCCTTCAGTGTTGCTGCATGGCTCCTGGCAGATTCCCTGGACATTGTTGCTATTGTATCCTCCACATACATTTAGGGATGTCCACTTCTTCACAATGTCACTGTTGCACTATATCTGGAACACCTTTTGATGACTATCTGAACTGTGTTCCATGCCATATGCAATGCTGTGGGTATGTTTCTGTAGCCTTCTCCACGCTGATACCCTTCTAAAAAGTGATCCTTTTGCAGCATGTTAAGCTGTATATGAGCCATGGCTTTTGCTGTAGCAGGCACCTGTGCGTCTATGTTAGGATATTCTTGGTATGTGAGCTGAGTGTTATTTGCAGTTAATCCAAGAGTCCATAAGTGATGGCAGGTGTGTATCCAATATGATGTCTTGCTGTGGTTTTGTCACATGCTGCTACACCACAGTATGGGCTTCATCGTGTGCACACATTTGCATCAGTTTTATTAGACAATGTCCATGTCATAAACTTGCTCCACTAACAGATTAGTTTGTTTAACAATTGCATTGTACAGATTATAGGTCACATGAAAGGTTGGATAGATGTTTGGCCTTGTGTATTGTGCTCACATTGTCATATATCACAAATACCTGGCATTCTAACAGGTATGTACACCTGTTATATGCACTATATAACATGAATGTATATGATATGTCCCTACTCCTGGCCCTTTGTCCCCACATTTGGCAGTCTTTATCCAGATGTCCTGCAATGACAGGTTTGTGAGGTAGGTATGCTACAGAGATGTGACAACAAATGCAAATATGCCCCTGTGATATACACCGTGATATTAGGTAGTGAACCCCACTACAAGTGATCATGCAGATATTGGAAGTTGTCTGTAACAGTTGTGTGCACAGTCACATGCATGACCTTAACATGCCTGGGATACTGGTGAGCCACACCAGTAAATTCTCATGCTCACTGGCTTCCGGCTGCTTTACTTCATGTAGATGAGAGGTACCTAGGTAATTGTGAAGGAGAGGTATTGTTAGCTGATTCACAATATGCATTTGTCCATGATTAATTCTACAGTTATGCACAAGTACAGTATAAACTATGATATTACACATTTTACTGTCCTTTACCATAGATGTGCACTTGTGGGCATTACTAAATCCCAATCACTAATGAATTTTGCACTGACATATGCATCTAAATACTCTATAGAACACAATTGTAATGCAACCTTAGTATAGTGATGTGCACTTTTGCCTTACCTGGACGGTCCTTGCCTGTTGCCTGGGTGTCACCCACCTCCACAACTGTTATGTCCTGTGCTGATGTTCTAGTGGGGGCTACCCCAAGGTTGGCCAAGAGCTCCTCCATTGCCGTACGTGGGGTGTCTCTGGCTGGACCCTACTGGCAGTGGAACGGTCCCTCGCTACGGCAGCAGCCCACTGCCAAGCACGCCAGATCAGGTCAGCTGCCCTGTGCCTGACCTGATCATATGTCCTGCCATGGTGGCCCACGTTGTTGACTCTTTCTATGATCTCATCCCATAGGGCAGTCCTCTCCCACTGATGTTGCTGACCCTGACCAAAGAGGATTTTATATTTCTTCAGGATGGGCTTCTGCATGTCACCTGGAAGACATAAACAGGAAAACACATCACAGGACCTCGGACATTGCACAGACTTCCTGACAGAGACAGCACATGACTAATTATCATAAGGAGCCACTACATATGAACACATCATACCCCATACCTAGCAGCACTGTATGAACATGCATTGTACTCCTGATCCTGTTGTGTCATATTCCCCCTTATGAGGGCCAGTACATTCCATAAACCACCATTCACATTTGTATAGAGGTGTGACAGTGTCTGTGTTCCTTGCAGATGGGCTGTCAGTGCTGCTCAGGCTTGGCTCACATACAGTGTGTAATGGAGCTGGAAGCATATGTCTGAGTTCATGTAGGATGCAGACAGGAATGTTATCACTCCCCAGGGGGACTTGCTATTTTCACATTTAAGTGGCTAGTGTGCACCTGATCCGTAATGATGAGGGTGGGGGTGCATGTGGCATGCATATCCACCTATACTTATGCTGAGCCAGGGGGTGATGTTTGGCCTAAATGTTTCTGCAGCAGGTTGGCTGTAGTGATGGTGTGTAAATGTGCTATGATTGACCTTCATTACAGGGTGGGCTGGGTTGTTGCCTTTTAGACTGCAGACATATGTGAAGATGGCCTTCTGGTTGCCCTCAGTGGATGTGTCTGATTTATACTCAGAGTCAGCCTTACAGTAATCCACCTGTGACCTACTATGGTCATCCAGACAAAGGATTACATGCTAGCCAGTTGGTGTCTGCTCCTACTTTCTCCTGTACCACCAATATAACATCCCATTATGTGCTTTGTGCACTACTGTTGTCCAGCAAAGGTGTTTACTCTACTTTGGTGGAGACAGGTTGTACAGGTTAGGTACTGCTGAGGCCATACAGCTATGTGGGTGGTCATATAACTGTTTGTAGTAGGCATGGACACAAGGTCATAACACAGTTGGACACCTCTACTATTTCTACATGATACTCCTGCTTATGACAGTACCCATGTCTGTATCTGAGCAATGCAACAACCATTAGCTGTAGAACTGTAACTCTGTTGGATGCACAGATATTAGGATTAAACATGTGTAGAACATGTGTGGTTCATTTACATGATGTTTTGTATCCCATGTCATATGTTATGAGGCAGCCAGATACACCTAACGATACATGCATACACTTACACAGATAATAACTGCTATACATTTCTGTTCTTTGTCAGTATGGCACACCGTCATAACATTTTTATTGCTCAGTCATTTCTATCAACTTGGTAGGGTGGGACATGTGGAGGATGCCATACATACATGGTGGGGTATGGGACAACATTAGTGACACTGTCTTCATAACACTGTAACACACGTATGTCAATTGAAAGTTGGATAGCCTTTGCATTCACAGTCATACCCTGGGGGATGTGCGATGCTCCTAAGGCAGACAGAGAGGGGAATGTCTAGGCATGTGGTAGTGAGTAGTAGGAACATTTACTGTTGTGTATATGTCTGGCATTGTTACAGAGCTAGTAGATATTTTTACCAGAAAGGCTCATCCAGACTCTGCTACACTTTGCTGTGAAGGAAAGGTTAGTTTGCTGTTATTTTTTGTATTTCTGTATTGCCTTTCTATATTTTGAATACTGTAGTTTGTTTTCTTTACCTTGTGTTTTGTTTGCATTCTGTTTTAACAGCATATTAAAACTTCAAAAGAGACCACAGCTCTCTCTGTTCTGAGTCAGGCAGAATTTTTTCCCTCCCTTCCACCCATTTAAGTTGTCTTGTTAAATACCCCTGTCTTTCTAGTTGCCTGCCTCTTATGTTAATCTGACCATATATCTCATTTCTCTCTACTTTCACTGGCTTATGTGAGTAATCACAAAACCATCACTTTTGAAATCCCACCGCTTCAATTACTTAAATTTATTGGCCATCCTACAGTATTTCATAGTACCAAAATACAAAAGTAACCACCCTTTCAGTCCATCTTGCTGTTTTAAAATAGTAACTCTCCACTAAACCTTAACTTTTTAAACAGGTAAAACTCAAGTTACCTACTTTCATATCTAACTTCTCTAGTGCACACTGCAGAGTGCATTCTTTTCAATCTTACCTTTAAGCATCCCTGTTACTAGCACTTTCTGTAATACCTAAAAGATCATCTCTACTTGACTCCAAGCAGACTTTTCTCTATCTGTTAAACCTAGCACTTGCTCCTACAGTACTTATTACCTTGATACGGCACTCTTATAGATAGCACCCCAAAAGGCAAACCCCATTTCTCGGTCACCCACGTCCCCGGAATCTCTTTTAAAGTTTTTTGTCTAGTCCTTCTAGCATGTCGAGGGATCAGTTGCTAGTGTCCTCTCCTGCTCAGCTGGTGAACCTGGGAATATTGAGGCAATGTTACAATTGCCTCATGTACACAGACAACCCTCTCCTCCTCCCACAAAACACAAATACATGCGAGAGATGCAACTATACGGCCAAACTGGAGGCTGAGCTCTCTCAACATAGGACTGGCAAGACCAGTCAGGAGGAGAAGGTTACCACACACACTATAGACCCAGTCTCACATAGTACCATCACAACCTCAAATCATACACATAAACACACAAAGACATACTCATGGCTCTGATCAAAAATCTACCAAAACAGCAGAGGCCACCAAAGCAGACACCCAAACAACCACCACCTCAGAACACAACACCTGCAACACATAGACCTCACAGTCAGAGTATCAAACAGTCACAGCCCTTAAGGCCAAACACAATGCCAGACACACTAGTCATTGGTGACTCCATAGTCAGACAGACTGACGTCCCGCTCACCAGACTGAGTAAGGAGAAGGTCACAGTAAGCTGCCTGGCGGGCTAGAATCCGCCACATAACGCAAGCACTCAGGTCTCTCAACAGCAGGTACAAATACGACTCAGTCATTGTCCACGCTGGTGTAAACGACCTGAGACGCACCTCCTTGGACTACATGAAAGAGACATTGAGGAGCTCTCTGGTTATGTAGCCCAGGCAGGTATGACCCTGACCTTGAGCAGTATCCTACCTTCACCAAGAATGATGCCACAATACAGAGATAAGATGATCAGCTTTAACAATTGGCTTAAACTCTGGTGTCATTCAAAGGGGATCCAATGTCAGTCTGCCTGGGATGACATGCTGGACAAGCCACGCTGCTTCAAGGGACGGCTTGCACCTGTCACCCTGGGATTCCGGATATTGGCAAAGGCTCTTGCCACCCCATAGTGCCTTTTTAGGCAAGGCTCAAATTCTAAACCTACCACCCTAGAACACAAAAAGGAAAAACTAAGGGTAATGCTGCTCAATGCCAGAAGTCTAAATCTCAAAATGCACGCACTCGAGGCCCTTCTCAGTATGGAGAACATCGATGTCTGTGCAGTGACAGAAACCTGGTTCAAGGCTCCTGAGAGCACCCCAGCACTATCAGGTTTTACCTCTTATCATGCGTCCGCCCCAAAATCCGGACAATACCAAGAAAGGAGGGGGGTATCCATATTCATCAAAGACACCCACACCTCAAGACTGGTGGCAACGCACGATGCATCGGAGACCATCCAGGTGTAATTAACCATAGGCAAGCCTGCTCTGCAAATTGTAGCATGTTACAGGCCACCCTCACAAACTCAGGAACCTCACATGGCCTTCCTGAAAACACTAGAGGGGATAAATGTATCACCAAACACCATCATACTAGGTGACTTCAATTACCCTAATATAGACTGGGAACACTACTCAAGCCCAAACACCCTAGCCCAAAAGTTCCTGGAATTCATAAACTCAAATGCCATGGAACAACTAGTCACCATCCCCACAAGAGGAGAAAACATACTTGATCTCATCATCACGAACATGGGAGCACAATGTTCAACACCGAAGTATACCCCTCACTGGTGAGATCAGATCACAAACTAATCTCGCTGGAGGTCCTCATCCCACCCCACCTGAAATAAAAAGACCACAGTAAAGAACTTCTCGAAAGCCGACTTCACACTTCTAAAGACTAGTGTGGTCTCCTTTAAGGCCCCGAGCCGCGGAAAACAGTACTCAAGCCGCTGAATCACTTACAAATGCCTTCTACCAGCACCTGCAGGACTGCATGGATAAGGCAATCCCAAGCAAAACAAAGACTCTTTGTACCAAAGGCAAGCGTCCAGTCTGGTGGACCCCAGCCATAAACAAACTCTACAACAAAAGGAGGAAGCTACTACAAGATAGAGCAAAATCCTTAAAAGGTAAGACACCCTTGATCACTATAAGTAAAAAACTAAGAGCTCTCATAAAATCATCCAAAGCAAATTTTGAGAGAAAAATAGCTAAAGACTCAAAAGACAATCATAAGGCCTTCTTTAGCTATGTTAGAAACCTGGGAGGAAACTCCCAGATATGCTCAGAACTAGTTCAAAATGATGTGAAGATTACTGATCCTACAGACATTGCCAACATACTGGCTGACAGGTTCAGTGCAAACTTCTCCCCCCCCTCCCCCCCAAAAGGAGAGATATCTATACCAAGCGATTGCAGCCCCACAAACATCTCCAAAGCCCAAGTGAGAACTGCTCTCTCCAAAGCAAAAAACACAGCATCCATGGGACCTGATGGTGTCCCCGGCTGTGTGCTCCACGAACTCAACGAGGAATTAAACCCACAGCTAGGACAGCTGTTTAATCATAGTCTTACCTCTGGATACGTACCCAGGGAGTGGCGCACTGCAACTGTGGTCCCACTTCACAAAGGCGGTGCCTCCACCGACCCTGGAAATTACCGCCCATTAGCTTGACAAGCCTTATCTGCAAAGCCATGGAGAGGATCATAATGGACCTCATAAATAAAGACATAGGGAATTTGCAGACTTTGGATCCATCCCAGTTTGGCTTTGTCAAAGGCAGATCATGCCTTCTAAACTTGGTTGACTTTTTCAAACAGTCACCAAAGCCATTGATGAGGGAAAGGCAGTCCATACAGCCTACCTCGATCTGGTGAAGGCCTTTGATACAATACCCCACTCAGGTATCATTGAAAAACTCATCAGCTTAAATGTTAACCCATACATCACAAGATGGGTTGCAAATTGGCTGAGTGACAGAACCCACAGGGTCAGAGTTGCTGGCGCCATGTCAGACTCAAAGCCTGTCACAAGTGGTGTACCACAGGGCTCAGTCCTGGGCCAACTCTTGTTTGGCATCTACTTTTCCGAAGTACAAGCAAACACAGGAGGGTTATGGCTGACAAAGTTTGCAGATGACTGCAAACTGGCCATAGTAGAAAACACATCTGACACAGATATCCTTCAGAAGGGTCTCACAGAAACGGATAACTGGTGCCAGAGCCATGGCCTAAAGTTAAATGCCAAAATATGCATAGTCATACCCTTCGGGAAAAACAAGGTTACCCCTAGCTACCAAATAGGTGGCAATCCACTGAGCACAGAAGAAGTTATCAGGGACCTGGGGACCCAGGTTGATAGTAGACTGTCATTCGACACCCATGTAGCTAAAGTAGTTAGGAAGACCTTCTACATTGCCCACCTTATCATGAAGGGATTCTCATCTAGATCAAGGGAGGTCATAGTCTCCCTATACTCATCACTCATCAGACCAATGATTGAGTACAATGCCCCATTCGAATGTATCTGACCCGACACTTGCAGCAGCTGGAGAGGCCACAAAAGTTCCTCACCAAAAGGATAAAGGGTCTCAAACATCTGTCCTATGCTGCCCGACTGAAAGAACTCCAGCTCTATTCAGTCGCCACCGCTTGCTCAGAGGTGACCTTTGCCTAACATACAAGGCCATGTCAAACCCAGATTTGATGAATATGCTTCACCTCAAAAATCTAGATCCGTCAGAGCCACAAGGGCGGAGACTTAAACCTCGACACGGCTATTAATAGGACGTGCTGGAGGGATAGATTCATCACCCAAAGACTCCCTATGCTGTGGAATAAAATCCCGGTATATGTGAGGCAGAGCACCTCGCTGGCCTTGTTCAAGAGAAATCTTGACCAATGGATGGGAGATCGCAGATATACCCCAGGGATTACCTCAGTGTCACTGCTCAACAGAGGCACAGCAAAATAATGGGTATAGTTCCCATACTAAAGGGGTGGCGTAAGCCACAAAACTATGGGCTAGGCTTGTAAATGCCCTCGGGCAGATAGCCTAGTATGAACCTATGAACCTATGAACCTATATGATGGGCAGATGAAAGGTGGATATATTGTGTGTACCACAGACAAGCTGGAAGCGGGTTATGTCTGTGTGCATCATACTCAGGTACAAATAGTTTTAACATGGTGTGTCTGTGAGGGGAAATGGTGTAGGCATTATCCTAATGGAGCATTATGCCGAGTGTGTATGGCAGTGATAAGAGTGTCATGTAGAGCAAGGTCTATGTGTCTGGGAATTAATGGTGTAATGATGACAGTTGTTAGTGCATATGCTCCACTAGTTTTGTGTGTGTGTGATGTATAAGACTTATGTACTTTGCAGTGGTTGGATGAAGTGATGATGACTGCACCCAAGGGTGAAAGAATGGTGATTGGAACAGATTTCAATGGGAACATTGGTGAAGGAGACAGGGGGATGCAAAATTGATGGGCAGGTATGGTGTTAAGCAAAGGAATGCAAAAGGTGAGGTGGTGGTGGAGTCTGCAAAAGAGGTTGGATATGGCTGTGGTGAATACATATGTTTACAAGACCAAGTGGCATAGGATGACAGACAAGAGTGGAAGAAGATGCACACAGGTGGAGTTTCCCCTATGCAGGTGGGCCTGTTTGAAGGGGATTTGAAACAGTACAGTGGTGACAAGGGAAAGTGTGGTTAGGCAGCAGGGAATGGTGGTCTGTGAGATGATGTTGGTGATCAAGAAGTGAGGGAAGAGTGTGAGGGCAGCATGATGGATCAAATGGTGGATACTGCAAAAGGGTGTGTTAGGTTGGGTTCAGGGAAGAATTACAACAGGCAGTGGGTGGCAGCAAAGAGTTACCAAATGTCTGGTTACATACATCTGGTCAAGTAAGGGAGATGAGTAGAATGGGGGTTGGTGTGACATCTGGACAGAGGAAGGTGACAAGGAGACCTGGTTATGGAATGAGGAAGTACAGAGGAGTATACAATGTAACAGGTTGTTGAAGGAGAAGTGGGATTGTCAGACAGATGAAGACACTAGACAGGTGTATAGGGAGATGGGGTGCATGGTAAAGTGAGTGGTGGCAAGGGCTAGCGTGGAGCATCTGAATGGTTGTATGTAAGGTTGGACACCAAGGATGGAGGATAGGACCTGTACCAATTGGCTAGACAGAGGCACGTAGATAGGAGGGATATGCAGCAAATAAGGCTGATAAATGATAATGTGGGAAATGTACTCACAAGTGAGGAGAGTGTATACAGCAGATGGAAACGGTACTGTTATGGGCTGCTGCATGAAGAGAATGAGAGAGAGAGAGAGAGGAGATTGGATGATGTGGGTTTGGTGAATCAGGACATGCAACAGATTATTGAGGAGGAAGTAAGGATAGCAATGAAGATGTGCAAGAATGATAAGGCTGTTGGTCCAGATGACATACCTGTGGATGCATGGAGCTGTTTAGGAGAAATGGCAGTGGTCTTCTCAGCCAGATTGTTTACTGTGATCTTGAAAAGTGAGAGGATGCATAAGGAGTGAGGAAAATGTGTTTGTGTACCGATTATGAGAATAATGGTGGTGTGCAGAGCTGTAGTAACTATGGAGGGATACCATTGATCAGTCAAAGCATGAGGTAATGGTAAAGAGTAGTGGAAGCTTGGTTAAGAAGGGAGGTGAGGAATACTGATCAGCAGCATGGTTTCATGCCAGGAAAGATCAGTACAGATGTGATGTTTGCTCTGAGAGTGTTGATGGAGACATACAGAGAAGGTCAGAAGTAGCTGAGTTGTGTCTTTGTGGACTTAGAGACAGCATATGACAGGATGCCTAGAGAGGAGTTGTGGTATTGTATGAGGAGGTCAGGAGTGGGAGAGGAATCCTTAAGACTGCTACAGGATATGTCCAAGGCTAGTGTGACAGCAGTGAGTTCTACATTGGGAGTGACAGGGGCATGTCAGGTGAAGGTGGGAGTACATCAGGGATCAGCTCTGAGTCCTTTATTATTTGCGGTGGTTATGGATAGGTTGACAGACATGGTCATACAGGGGCCCCTGTTGACTGTGCTGTTTGCAGATGACATTGTGGTCTGTAGTGAGAGTAGGGAACAGGTTCTGGAGACCCTGGAGAGGTGGGGTTATGGTCTAGAGAGGGGGAGGAATGTTGGTCAGTGGGACTATGACAAAATATATGTGTATGGATGGAAGGGATGATGGAGGAATTTTGAGGATGCAGGGAGTACCGATTGCAAAGGTGGATACGTTTAAATACTTGGGAACAACAGTTCAGAGTAATGGAGTGTGGGGGAGAGGTACAGAAGAAAGTGCAGGCAGGATGCAGATGGTGGAGAGGAGTGTCAGGTGTAATTTGTGACAAACAAGTACCATTAAGAGTGGCAGGGAAGGTCTACAAGATGGTGGTTAGACCAGCTGTGTTATATGGGTTGTAGACAGTGGCATTGATAAAAAAGGCAGGAGATGGAGCTGGACATAGTAGAGTTAATGACATTATGGTTTGCACTGGGTGTGACAATGGTGGACAGGGGCAGGAACATGTATGTTAGGGGCCAGCCCAGGTTGGATGGCTTGGGGATAAAGTCAGAGAGTGGCAGGATAATGTTGGTCTGGGCATGTGATGAGTAGGTATGCTGAGTATATTTGAGAGAGGATGAGGCAGCCAGGTAAGAAGAAAAGGGGAAGACCTAAGATAAGGTGTATGTATGTGGTGATAGCAGACATACAGCTGGTTGGTGTGACAGAACAAGATGGAGAGGACTGGAAGACATGGAGACAAATGATCTGCTGTGGTGACCCCTGATGGGAACACACACATGAAAGGGAAGGAGAAGTCATAATGGCAGTGTTCACAGGTTGTCAATTATTTGGCAGACATAACACAACTTTTTGAGTATATTACTACAAACTTGAGGCACACATATGGTTAGTGTGCATAACAGTGGATAGCTGAATGGTATGAGCTCAGTATATGATATGTAGTTCAACACACACAGCTGCAACAGTATTGTACTATGCAAATACCCTGTACAGGTCCCTCACATTTCTGCTACAACCATGTATATCATACTTGTATTTGCAATTAACATATGGATATATGCGACATCCTAGTAGCTGGCCTAGCAGTGTCACAGTCAGTATTTTTCAACACACACTCCAGTAGTAGTCATATGTGAGCCATCCTTCCCTGGGGTGAGTCAGCGGCATGAGCTGTGTTCTATGCCACTGCAGGCAGACACAGATGCAATGGCCATAGGTTGTAAACAGCAATATATCAGTACAGCAATTGTTGAGAAATATTTATTAAGCTTCCTATTTTCTGCTTTTACATAACCACTGCTACATTCTATTACATGCTTACTTGTTTTACATACCTTATTTTTTTTTTCTGGATCAGTTGCTGTTCTTCACAGTTTCAGTGTGTGGGTCTCTGTTGCTGTGGATGTTTTTGTTTTTTTTTTGTTTTTCCTCTTTCTCTCTCTCTGATAGATGTAGGTTTTACATCTGTTTTGCATAGGCAGCAGCTTGCCTTTTGTAGATAATGTTCATTATCAGCTGATGGCGTGTGGATGAATTGTAGTCCCCCACTTGCTAATTGCATGTAGAACAGCTCTGGTATCATTCCAGAGACAATAGCATGGAAACACACTCCAACAACTAAGTTCTTCATGTGGGTGTTGCCCCTTTTCCTTGCCTGTAAGCTAAACTTCATGGAGGTATCTGACAAGCAGCATCACAGAGGGTAAACATACCTCTTACAACAAAGACTGTGGAGACAGGCCAACAAACTGGGGGAGGATGTTCCGGACATGGGGACAGAATGTAAGTATTGCCATTATACATTTGAAGTAATTCTAGTTTGACAGGGTTTGTGTGGATAGCTTTACTAGAAAGGCTCACCCAGACACTGCTACACTTTGCTGTGAGGGAAAGGTTAGTTTGCTTTTTATTTGTTGTATTTTGTATTACTTTATTGCCTTTTTCTATTTTGAATATTGTGATTTGTTTTCTTTACCTTGTGTTTTAAGTGTATTCTGCTTTTAACTGCATACTAAAACTTGCAAAGAGACCAAAGCTCTGTCTCTTGTGAGTCAGACAGAAAGAAATTTTTCCCACCCGGTTACTGTTGTATTCTTAAACACTACTGTCTTTCTAATTGCCCCTATGTTAATTTCACCATTTATCTCATTTCCTCTCGGCTTTTACTGGCTTGTGTGAGTAAGCACACAGTTATCATTTATGTGAAATCACTCCCCTTCAACTATTTAAATTTATTGGCCATCCTACTGTATTTCATAGTACCAGAATACAAAAGTGACCACTCCCTGTCAGTCTTTCTTGCTG
>NC_056729.1:1922613370-1922645870 GCF_019279795.1 Protopterus annectens
ACTGGAAAATATGAAGGCCCTACCAAATGCCCTAATATTGGGTGATTTCTATTACCCAAACATTAACCGGGAGAACTACTCAAGTACTAACTCCCTTGCCCAACGCTTCCTAGAATTTATAAACTTGAATGCCCTGGATCAACTGGTCAATACACCCACCAGAGATGACAGCATATTAGACGTGGTCATCACCAACATGGGCAACTGGTGTTCTAAACAGGAGGTCAACCCCTTGCTGGTTAGATCAGGCCATAGACTAATCACTCTGGATATCCACATTCCGCCCCCACCCCCAATTAAGGTAACCACTGTGAAAAACTTTTCAAGAACAAACTTCACGTTACTTAAGGCCGAGGTGGAAAGGTTCACAGCCCTCATGCTAAAGGACAATGCTGTCCAAACTGCTGAATCCCTTACAAAGGATCTATGAGCACCTGCAAGAATGCATGGATTGTGCTATCCCAAGCAAAACCAAGACTCACTCCTCCAAGAAAAGGAAACCAGTCTGGTGGACCCCTGCCATAAATAAGCTGTACAATAGAAGGAGGAAACTAGTACAGAAAAGAGTAAAATCCCAAGAAGGAAAGACATCCCTGATCAGTATCAGCAAGAAAATACGATCCCTCATAAAATCATCTAAGGCTAACTTCGAAAGAAAAATTGCCACAGACTCCAAAGATAACCACAAAGCATTCTTTAGCTATGTCAAGAACCTAAGTGGAAACTCTCAGATCTGCTCTGAGTTAGTGCAGAATGGCACAAAATACACTGAACAGACTGATATTGCCAACATTCTGGCAGACAGGTTTAGTGCAAACCTCACCTCCCTTCTCACCACCTAAAGGACCCCATAACCACACCAGAACAATGTAGAGCCACAGCAATCACTGACACACAGGTTAAAACAGCCCTATCAAAAGCCAAAAACACAGCTTCAATGGGACTGGACAGTGTCCCAGGCTGTGTCTTACATGAGCTCCAAAATGAACTAACCTCTCAGCTAAACACATTGTTCAAAATCAGCCTCTCTACAGGCTACGTACCCATAGAGTGGTGCACAGCAGCAGTTATTCCACTCCACAAAGGTAGCGCCACAACAGACCTTGGGAACTATCGCCCTATAAGCCTAAGTATCCTGGTCTGCAAGGCTATGGAGTGCATCATCATGGAACTCATTAACAGAGACATTGGGAACCTCCAAACAATGGACCCTACCCAGTTTGGCTTTGTTAAGGGCAGATCATGCCTCCTAAACCTGGTGGACTTCTTTGAGACAGTTACCAAGGCTTTAGACAAGGTTAAGGAGGTCCACACAGCCTATCTTTACCTTGCAAAGGCTTTCAACACCATTTCCCATTCTGGTAGTATAGACAAGCTCACCAGCCTGAACATAAACCCCTACATCACGAGATGGGTTACCAATTGGCACAAATAGAACCCACACAGTGAGAGTTGCAGGCTCTAGGTCCGACTCTAAACTGGTTACAAGTGGTGACCCCAGGGCTCAGTCCTGGTACCCCTCCTGTTCGGTATATACTTCTCAGAGGTACAGGCAAGCACAGGAGGAC
The DNA here is from genome assembly GCF_019279795.1 of Protopterus annectens. Lineage (NCBI taxonomy): Eukaryota > Metazoa > Chordata > Ceratodontiformes > Protopteridae > Protopterus > Protopterus annectens. The sequence goes on from NC_056729.1 coordinate 1,922,614,939, forward strand.
TATGTCTGACCAAGTTCTCAGACGACTGCAAACTGGGGGCCACAATTGACTCTCCAGCTGATACAGACATCCTCCAGAAGGGTCCCACTGAGACGGATACCTGGTGTCAAAATCATGGCTTCAAGATAAATGCCAAAAAGTGCATAGTCATCCCCTTTGGAAACAACAAATTACCCGTGAACTACAACATATGTGGTAGTCCCCTAAATACAGAAAATGTAATAAGGGATCTGGGGACCCAAGTAGATAGTAATCTCTCCTTTGATAATCATATTGCCAAGGTGGTTAGAAAATCCTTCTATGTGGCCCACCTAATCACAAAAGGGTTTGCATCTAGAACAAAAGAGGTTATTGTGCCCCTCTACTCATTACTCATCAGACCCATCATATAGTACAATGCTCCATTTGGGATGTACCTTACAAGACACTTGCAACAGCTGGAAAGACCACATAAGTACCTCACCAAGAGGAATACTAGCCTCAAAAAGATTCCCTATGCAGCCTGACTGAAGAAACTCCAGCTGTACTCAGTTGCATACTGCTTACTCAGAGGTGATCTCTGCCTGACATACAAGGCCATGTCCAACCCAGAATTGATGGACATGCTCCACCTAAAAAAAACAAATCCCCAAGAGCCACATGCCCTAGGGATCTAAACCTCACCACAATGATAAATAGGATATGCTGGAAGGATAGATTCCTGTCGCAGAGACTCCCCATACTTTGGAACAGGATTCCAATCTACATTAGGTAGAGCCACTCACTAACAATCTTCAAGAGAAACCTTGACGAGTGGATGAGAAACCGAAAATTTACCCCAGGATCACTGCATTGGCTCTGCTGGACAGAGGAACGGGGAACTAATGGCTCTGCTGGACAGAGGCACAGAGAACAAATCTAAGGGGGTGGCAAAAGCCAACACATTCTGGCTAGGCTTACAGATGCCCTCAGGCAGATAGCCTAGTACTTACCTATGTACCTATGAACCTATGAACCTATATATATATATATATATATATATATATATATATATATATATATATATATATATCTACACATATAAACACATATATGTATATATACATACACACACACACACACACACACACACACACACACACACACACACACACACACACACACACACACACACACACATATATATATATATATATATATATATATATATATATATATATCCATACACACACACACACACACACATATATATATATATATATATATATATATATATATATATATATATATATATATATATATATATATATATATATAGACATATATGTATATATATATATATATATATATATATATATATATATATATATATATATACGCACACACACATACCTCAGTATTTATTGGTAATATATCTATAAATTGTTATACACATATTTGTATCTTCATACATCTCTCTCTCTCTCTCTCTCTCTCTCTCTCTCTATGTATATGTTTCTTTTCAGATATATATTTGTAGATACCAATCCTTCCTACTTGCAGTGTCTTTCCCGATTGTAAACTACCTGTAAAGAACAATATGCTTGAGAAAACATCCTGAAGTCATGCATCTGTGGTGGCTTATTGGTAAATTGCTTTGGTTATGAGGTGCAGGGTCCTGGGTTCAATGTTTGCAATGGCTGTTTATTTTGTTGCTAGGCAGAACAAGGATTGTTGGATACAGAGTGATTAAGGCAGTTTTGGACAGCTTTTAGCATGTTTGCATGAGTTTGCATGATAGTAAGCGGTGCTAACATATAGTTAAGCAAATAGGTGCTTACACCCAGTAGGCTTTGCTTCTCAGTGCACAAATCTGCTTAGCATTTACATTTAAGCAATGCTTAAACCTGCTAAGCATAGCTCAGCCCTGGTAACCATTGATCACATTCCAGTCTGATAAAATAGCAGGGTAATGACAATAAGTATATTTAATTTCCTGTACAAAACATGCTTCTATGTGCTGTAATGACAGTAGCAAGGGGTGTGACTATACTGTATGGGACATCTGGGTATACATGGATAGTACCACAATCGTTTTTCTTTGTATTTGTTTGATACATGGGTAGTATCCCAGGTTATATGCAGTCACACTTGCATGTTTCCCCAGCTACAGTGCACAGGTTGACAAAAATAGTTTAACACATAGTGTATCATTACGTTAGTACTTTTAACAGTGCTTTTCCAAGTAAAAGTAGATTGCAGATTGTAGTACTAGAACCATACACCCCTGCATGCAAAGCTGGGACTTTGAGTACTGACTATTTTGTTCTTGTTTTTTGAGCTGTAAGTTTTTAGGTATCTCCTATTGGATATTGATCTGATATTATGATATTAACTGTAGACTACTATGTTTTTTGGACATGTCATTGAAGACTGCTGTCATGTAGTAATGGCATACCTTTCACTTTCAGAATTCTAGCTTTCATACGTTTCATCCTAATGCATAAGCTGTTGGCTATCTACTTTCTGTCTGTCCTCTATACAGATGTCAGGTATTGCTAAGGCCATACCACTATGTAGGTGCCCACATAGTATTGTGCGTTGGGCCTGGACACTGCTGCTAGTTCCAACAAATGGGACATTCCTTAATGTGGGCCTTGTCCCTTTTCCTTGCCTGTGTGAGGGACATTACAGAGGTGGTCGGCTAAACATTCACATACAGTAGGTTGCAATACGTCACAGGACAGGACATGTGGAGACAGCCAAACATCATGGGGGACATAGCCCCAGATTTGTGAACAGATTCTATGTCATCAGTGCTGTTATACACATGGTGAATTGATAGAGTGACAGGGCTTGTGTGGACGTGCATTCAGTGAGTGACTTCACAACTGACAGTAATATGTCTCTGACATACCTTTCAACTGGCATGATGTCTGCAGACTGGCCACATGTTTGCCTGTTATGTTTTGTCTGTTCCCCATACAGTTGGTGTCCTTCGTAAATCAGTCGTGGACTCTGGGGAATACAGTCAGTAAATACTCACATCTGTTGGTATTACTGATGTCATATTCCTCATAAAGGATATGTTACAACAAACCCAGTAACATCTGCAACTGTCTCAATGTATGACAGCAATATGTCCAATCTACCTCTGTGTTTGTGCCTCTGTCTCCAAATGATGAGGCTCAGACATATTTATTGTATCAGACTTTGTCCAGATGTCAATGAGGCTCAAACGCATCTATTATCATTATTTCTTGCCTTCATTCCTGCTACCATCCCAGTGATGTAATAGACCCACAGACATGTCAGGGAAGAGGCCATAGATATGAATCCTGAGCCTGTACATTCTGAGGTGAACTTTACACATGAGACGCCTGTGTATATCTGGCCATTGTAACAGACTGTCAGGATTGTGTACAAGCGTCATGTGTACATGTTATTTGGGCTGTGTATGGAGGGGGTAAATGTAAGTGTTATGGCTCCTTCTTTATCTGACTGTGCATGCTGCTCCAGTTTCTGCTGATCTGTTGGCTGCATGTGTTTGTAGGGCAGACTGAGACATGTCCTGTACCAAGATCAGGATTCTGAACTACAGAGAATTGGGACTGTATATGTAGGGCTAGTGTCTGAGTGGCAAACAATGATGTATTTGTTCACACAGTCCATATACTCTACTGTTCACTTGATTTACTAGTATGTGACTGTGACTGGTGATATTGGTTTTGGGTATGCACTTTCACACTGGTGTCTGTTTGTCAGTGCTGTTACAGCCCTATAGTGCCTGATATATTTGCAAACACATGCGTAATTACCAATAGCAGATTCCCTAATTTAGTTACTTGCACTATTTCACTGAATATATGTAAGAGCACATATGAGGGTGTTACTACAGTAACTGTGTTAGCTTATCTACACCAGTACTTCAGATACATCCCCATTTTCATGGCTTCCACACACCACTTTGTCAGCCTTGGTCCAGATTCATTGCAGTAAGGGGTTCTGAGCATACCTGTCAACTGGCTGGATTGTTTCAGGATGTCCAGGTTTATTGCTCATATTTCTGGTCTGTTTTACAGAGTATTCTCATTTCTCTGGTAAATCACTGTGATGATATGATTGTTGTCAGAAAATGAGGACATACATTTAATGTATCCATCAGAATATGTATGCTGAAACAAACTGTGTCACTCTGTCAAGAAGATTACAGGGGGACAATGACCTCTTCCTTCATGGATGCTAATGCATTAGTACTGAGATGTGCCACTTAGGACTTTCTGAACACAGTGGCAATGTGGTGGTCAAAAGAGACATTGCTGTCAACCTGTGTATCCAGATCTCTTATAATGCCTTCTATGTTCAGGGGACTACCATCGATGTGGTAAGTCATGGGAACAGGGTTTTCCCCAAAGGGGATGACAACATATTTTCTGACATTGAGCTTGAGGCCATGTCTCTGACACCAGTCATTGGTCTTAGTGAGGTCTTTCAGAGAGATGCCAACATCACTTGGGTAGTTAATAATAGCTCCCAACTTGCAATTGTCTGCAAACATTGTCAGCCAGAGCCCCTTTATTTTGGCATGGACTTCAGAGAAGATGATATCAAACATGAGAGGACCCAGGACAGAACCCTGTGGGACTCCACTTATGACTACTCAGCAGTCTGACATGGAGTCAGCTATTTCCATACTGTGAGTCCTATCTGTGACCCATTTTACAACCCACCTAGTGATATAGGAGTTGATGCCTTGCGTAGTGAGTTTTTGCATGATGCCTGAGTGGGGAATGTTATCAAAGGCTTTGGCCAAATCAAGGTGGGCTGTATGTGCCACATTGCCTTCATCCACAGCTCAGGTGACTGACTCCAAGAAGTTGAACAGGTAGATTGAGCAGGTATGACCTACCCTTCACAAAAGTAAACTGTGTGGGATCCTGAGTTTGTGGATTCCCATATCCCTGTGATTTAGATGCATGATAATGCATTCCATAGCTTTGCATAACAGACTTGTTAGGCAGTTGGGGCAGTAGTTCCCAGGGTCTGTAGTCTCATTTTGTTTGTGGATAGGGGTGACTGTAGCAGTGCACAATTCAGTAGGGACAAAGCCTGAGGTGAGGCTGTGCCTGAACAGGGCACACATCTGAGGTGCCAGGTCACTCTGTAGTTCATGAAGAACACAGCCAGGGATATTGTCAGGTCCCATAGAAGCTGCATTCTTGGCTTTGGACAGTGGTGTTTTAACCTGTGCAGCAGTAATACTAAGTGTCTGGCAGTGTACTGGTATTGTGATTGGTCCTTTGGGGGGAAAGGGGTAAAGTTTGCACTCAATATGTCAGCCAGTATATTGGCAATATTTGTTGGCTCAGTCCAGGAGGTACCATTGTCTGGTAGCTCAGAGCAAATCTTGGTATTGCCATGGAGATTCTTTACATAACTGTATTATACCTTGTGGTTGCCTTTACCATGTGCTCCAATTCTGTTTTCACAGCTAACTTTGTAGTATTTGATGAGGGATCTCAACTTTTAATTGAGGCTGATAAGGGTTTTGTTTCCAGTCTTTGGACTTCACATTATTCAGTATTAGTCCCATCCTTCTGTTGCACAGTTTCTTTATGGCCAGGGACTACCAGACTGGCTTCTTTTTTTGGAGGTGAGGGTCTTGGTTCTATTGGGTATGCTGGTATTCATACATTAATGTACGTGTTCATAGTGCATTGTTGTTTGATTCGACAGTCATGCAACTAGTCTCCATTTGCATTGCTGCCATGAGGTTAGCCACTTCTGTTTTTAGGAGGCTATAGTTAGCTTTGGAAAGGCTTTTCATGGTGGTTACCTGTGCAGGGGGGGTGGGGGTGGGAGGGCTGTGGACTTCCAAAGGTGATTACTTTCTGGTCAGATCTAACAAGGGAGGAGTTGACTATTGGTGTACAGCAGCAGTCAGCCATGTTAGTGAGGACCAGATGGATGTGATGGGCAAATACATTGGTACATGAGTAGCTTTCCAAGTTAATGGTGGGGTAGTTGAAGTCAAACAGTATGAGAGTGTTAGGTTGGAGACTAATATTCTCCAGGGTGTTTAGGGACATGGAGTGTGAGTCTTGGGACATATTTGGGGACCTATAACAGGCTACAAGCTGAACCACTGTCATTCCCAGTGTTAGCTACAACTTCAGGATCTGTAATGCATAATGTTGGTCTACCACTATGGAGGTGTGTGCATCCATCATGAATATGGAAATATCACCACCTTTGGAGCTGCAGTCCAAGTTCTGCAGTCAAAAGGTGTGGAATGAGTTATAGGCTGGTAGTGCACGAATGCTTCTTGCTGCCTTTAACCAGGTCTCTGTAACAGCACAGATGTCATTGTTGGCCATTTTAAGGAATACTTCCAGGGAGTTCATTTACAGATTTAGACTTTTAGGGTGCAGCAGCATGACCCTCAGATTGCATGTGTTTGTAGCTGTTATATATTTGTGTATTTTTATGTATACATTTATATATATATATATATATATATATATATATATATATATATATATATATATATTCACCTTATATATATATATATATATATATATATATATGTGTGTGTGTGTGTGTGTGTGTGTATGTAAATATAAATTTAGAAGTCTCTCTCTCTCTCTCTCTCTCTCTCTCTCTCTCTCTCTATATATATATATATATATATATATATATTATGTATAGATTTGTCCACCTATATGCATCTCCATGCATATATACATGTTTATATAGAGAACCTGACTGATTCTACAGATGCCTTTCCCTACTGTTGAATGACTGTACTAACTGATATGTTTGGAAAATCATCATTATTTAATGGTACTCAGATGGTGTAATGGTACATTACTTTGATTATAGTTTATAGGGCCCTGGGTTCAAGCCTTGGCAGGATGTATTATTTTTGTTGCAAGGCAGAACATTGCTGCTGGTGAGGAAGGGATAAGATATCCAATCACCATACGCACGCTCTCCCTTAACAAACGCTAAAGACACTCCTGTTATGCTCCTATGGTTCCAAAAGGAAGGTTCTTCTTTGCCCAAATGTTCAAAGTCTCTCTGAGATGTAATAAGATAAAAAATATGATCCACAAAAACCAAATCTTGGATAAAAACACAGTTTTATTTCCTAGGACGACAAATAGTGAGCGCTTTCGCCAAAAGGCTTCTTCAGACTTATAAAATAGCACTCCATACTTCAGTTTAAATATATCTACCTCTAAGGTTATTGGTTAAAAACTTAATGACGTTCAGGCATTGCATGCTTGTGCAAAACAATCAGCATACTTGTGTAAACAAGCACTCAAGCTCAGTTTAAAAACAGTCCTTAAAACATTTCAAAGGGCAACAAACAACATTCATGTATAAATACATACATTTAAGCATTTATGCCTTTATACTAACACTGCCATAAAAAGCATTTGCTAAAAAAATCTATGGGGGTCACATAATATGGTGTTAATATTGTTTACTTAGGTCTAAAAACTCTCCTATTCTTAAGGATAGACTTAATTTGGACCTTATCATTCAGTCCTGGTTGTGTATCTGCTCTTAATCTGATGATCCATCTCACTTCACATTCTAACGTCAGGTTAATGACATCCCCACCTCTAAAGCTGTTATATATTTTCTGTAAGACGTGGAATTTAAAAGTATGTTGTGCTCCCAATGCCTGGTGATGTCTGGCTAGGGCATTGGCATCAGAGCCTATTCTTATATTATAATTATGTTCTCTAATACGATCTTTCAAGGCTCGGTTAGTCTTGCCTACATAAAATGATGTGCATGCTACACATCTTGCTATATAAACCACGTTAATACTATTACAATCAGTCTCAGTATTGAAATAATACCTTTGATTTGTAACTGGGTGGACAAAAACAGTTTCTTCACTAATATACCCACAGTGGTTACATGCACCACATGGCAGAGTGTTCTTAATTAAATTATCTGATTTCTCTTTCATCTTCATCTTTTTAGGAGCACATAATAACCTTTTCAGATTAGGTCTATTCTTAAATGCAAAACTAGGTTTTGGACCTACTAATTCCCTAACTTCTTGATCAGAGGTTAAGATGTCCCAATGTTTGTCATATAGTTCCTTTAACATTTTTGTATCTCTCGTATAATTCAAAATAGGTCTTACTATTCCTTTAGAAGAGTGTATGGTACCTTCATTATTCCTATCAGCCTCTAAAAAATATGGTTTAGCTGTGGTGGTACGTAACATATCCACCTCTGATATCACCTTTTCTATCAGACCTATGTCATACCCCCTTTCAGTAAATTTTTCTTTTAGCTCTGTTACTTCACTTTTATAGTCACTTTCTATCGGGTTATATCTGGAAGCTCTCATAAACTGGCCTTTCAAGATATTATGAAAAACGTGACCAGGGTGCATACTATTTTGATGAAGCAAGGTGTTCCTATGGCATAATTTCCTATGAATGGATGTATTTAATAATCCATTATCTAGCCTAGATATTTCCACATCTAAAAAAGAGATGCTAGTGCATGAAAAATTAAGAGTAAATTTTAAAAAACTGGTGGACTTATTAAGAGATTCAACTAAGATGTACAAATGTCCAACATCTCCATGCCATAGAAAAAACAAATCATCTACGAACCTGCGGTAAAATCTCGCGTGACCCTTAAAAAGGTCAGATTTAAATAATACCTCATCCTCCCATGCAGCCATTACCAAGTTGGCGTAGCTATTGGCACACGAAGTGCCCATAGCTACGCCATCTCTCTGAAGGTAAATTCCTTCACCAAAAACAAAAATGTTATTATTTAGAATGGTCTCAAGATATAAGGTTATGAGATCAATCTTCGTGGAAGAGAAATTAGAATGTGTGGATATATAATTTCTCACATAACTTATACCTATCTCGTTTGGTATCATGGTAAATAGACTAACTACATCCAAAGTCACAAACCAAAGCTCAGTGTCTCTATTCAAATCCTTGGTATTTGTATATAAATCTAGCATAAACTGCTTACTGTCTTTCAAAATAGTACTATTCCTATCTACTAAGGGTCTCAAAGTTGCCTCAGTGTAAATGGAAAGTGGTTCAGTGACCCATCCTTGTCCATACAATGGGTCTCATAGGTGGATTTGTGGCAGATTTGTGTATCTTAGGCAGACCCTGAATCATTGGCAACTTAGGGTCATTAACTTTAAAATACATGTATAGTTCTTCGGTTATGCTAAAATTCATCACCAAATCATCTAGTGTGTTATAAACCTCTGACACCTTCTGCTTCACCACTTCCATATCAACCTCCAGATAAAAAGTCTCATCACTTAAAAGGCTATACATTCTATGTTCGTAATCAAGTGTGTCCATCAAAACAATGGGACCCCCCTTATCTGCTGGCCTAATGGTTATAGTACTATCATCCCTTAAACTTCTCAGTGCACATCTCTGCTTATAATTTAAATTCTGTCCATGTTTCGTGTGCTTGTATGTTAAAAAGTGTTGATGAGTTTCTTCCTCTAATACTCTACCAAAAACCTCCAAGGATGGACATAAATGTGGTATATAGGTACTGTTGGTACGAAACCTAATGGGATTATTATCATCACTGCTTGTCCCAAAGTTCACTTTAAGCTGTAAATTCCTTGTGAATAATTTAGTATTGATAATAGAGTCCACTACATCATCCCTGCCAGTGGGTATGAAATTTAAACCTCTATTCAACAGTTGTTTTTCTTCTTTATTCAAAATCTTACTAGATAAATTTACTATTAGTGTGGAATCCTTTCCCACATTTTTTCAAAGTGGGACCCTGGTATTCTTCGAACGATCCCTTTCTTTTGTGCCTCCCTCTGCTGGCAGATCTTCTCCCTGCAGGAACTTTGTCCTGTACTATCGGGAAAGGGATGTGGCTATTCTCCGTCTGTACAACAATGGCATTACTCCCTGTCACTACTTTTGGTCTCACTACAGCCTCAGTCATAGTTGTTGTCTCAAGGTTAACATTCACGGCTTCAGGAACAACCTCTATGCCGTCCTGTTGCAACAGAGTGGGGACCCTATTCACCTCAAGGTCTAGATTATTAGCACTATGCTGTAATAAAACATCCGTATTTGATGTTATCAAAGTTTGTTTATTACCGGTACTTAAAGTGGGCCTCAATTGATTTGTAACAGTGCCTTCCCTTCTATTATCAATGGTAGCTGGATGCTTCATAGTATAGGCAATTTCGTTAGACACATTACCATTACTAAGTACAGTGTTATTAGCATTTTCATTAAATGCCTGTTCCCTGGGCCACATAAACACATTGTTATTTTTAAAATCCCTAACATCTCTAGCTATTTTGACCTTTTTCTGCTCCAATAAACGTTTTTCTAGAAGCATTATATCATCTAACACCCTTTCAACTCTATTACGTGTCACAGCATTATCATACTTCTTTCTTAAATTATCAAAACAGTTATTAACATGTTCTTTCAACTGATTTTCTTCGGGTGCTGTAGCTTAGGTTCATATTTAGTTGTTGCCATTTATATAAAAGTTCGGGGAATCTATTCCCCGAAGTGGGCATTTTAAGTATGCGTAGCCCACGCGGTATTATCTTTTTAAATAAACAAGCTTCAAAGTACATTCTCTGTACCTGTAATCTCTTTAGTTTAATAAAATTCACTTCAAAGTCCTGTAAATCACTCAAAAAGTCCATTGTAGTATTCGCCGTTCCATCGTTGTCTCTTGCTTCCGTACTTGGTAGATAATCTATTAGGACGTTGTCCTCACCAGTAAGGCAAGCTTGAAAGCGTCGCATACTCTTGCTAGTATCATCCCTCTCTGCGGGTGCCGGCACATACGCTAGTTCAACGTTGGAGTCGTCGATATTAGCCATGCTTCTTAGGTGCTGTACCAAACAGTAAAATATGCACACAACAACAAAAAGAAGTACAGCACTCAGTCGAAGCAAGGGAGAAGCGTGTCTAAATAAAGCACAAAGATATTCAATCACCATACGCACGCTCTCCCTTAACAAACGCTAAAGACACTCCTGTTATGCTCCTATGGTTCCAAAAAGGAAGGTTCTTCTTTGCCCAAATGTTCAAAGTCTCTACTGAGATGTAATAGGATGAAAAATATGATCCACAAAACCGAATCTTGAATAAAAACACAGTTTTATTTCCTAGGATGACAAATAGTGAGCGCTTTCGCCAAAAGGCTTCTTCAGACTTATAAAATAGCACTCCATACTTCAGTTTAAATATAACTACCTCTAAGGTTATTGGTTAAAAACTTAATGACATTCAGACATTGCATGCTTGTGCAAAACAATCAGCATACTTGTGTAAACAAGCACTCAAGCTCAGTTTAAAACAGTCCTTAAAACATTTCAAAGGGCAACAAACAACATTCATGTATAAATACATACAATTAAGCAGTTATACCTTTATACTAACACTGCCATAAAAAGCATTTGCTAAAAAATCTATGGGGGTCACATAATATGATGTTAATATTGTTGCTTAGGTCTAAAGACTCTCCTATTCTTAAGGATAGACTTAATTTGGACCTTGTCATTCAGTCCTGGTTGTGTATCTGCTCTTAATCTGATGATCCATCTCACTTCACATTCTAACGTCAGGTTAATGACATCCCCACCTCTAAAGCTGTTATATATTTTCTGTAAGACGTGGAATTTAAAAGTATGTTGTGCTCCCAATGCCTGGTGATGTCTGGCTAGGGCATTGGCATCAGAGCCTATTCTTATATTATAATTATGTTCTCTAATACGATCTTTCAAGGCTCGGTTAGTCTTGCCTACATAAAATGATGTGCATGCTACACATCTTGCTATATAAACCACGTTAATACTATTACAATCAGTCTCAGTATTGAAATAATACCTTTGATTTGTAACTGGGTGGACAAAAACAGTTTCTTCACTAATATACCCACAGTGGTTACATGCACGTTTATTGGAGCAGAAAAAGGTCAAAATAGCTAGAGATGTTAGGGACTTTAAGAATAATAATGTGTTTATGTGGCCCAGGGAACAGGCATTTAATGAAAATATTAATAACACTGTACTTAGTAATGCTAATGTGTCTAATGAAACTGTTTATACCACGAAGCATCCAGTTACTGTTGATAACCGAAGGGAAGGCACAGTTACAAATCAATTGAGGCCTACTTCAAGTACCGGTAATAAACAAATTTTGATAACATCAAATACGGATGTTTTATCACAGCATAGTGCTAATAATGTAGACCTTGAGGTGAATAGGGTCCCTACTCTGTTGCAACAGGATGGCATAGAGGTTGTTCCTGATGCCATGAATGTTAACCTTGGGACAACAACTACGGCTGAGGCTGTAGTGAGACCAAAAGTAGTGACAGGTAGTAATGCCATTGTTGTACAGAAGGAGAATAGCCACATCCCTTTCCCCATAGTACAGGACAAAGTTCCTGCAGGGAGAAGATCCGCCAGCAGGGGGAGGCACAAAAGAAAGGGATCGTTCGAAGAATACCAGGGTCCCACTTTGAAAAAAATGTGGGAAAGGATTCCACGCTAATAGTAAATTTATCTAGTAAGATCTTGAATAAAGAAGAAAAACAACTGTTGAATAGAGGTTTAAACTTCATACCCACTGGTAGGGATGATGTAGTGGACTCTATTATCAATACTAAATTATTCACAAGGAACTTACAGCTTAAAGTGAACTTTGGGACAAGTAGTAATGATAATAACCCCATTAGGTTTCGTACCAACAGTACCTATATACCACATTTATGTCCATCCTTGGAGGTTTTTGGTAGAGTATTAGAGGAAGAAACTTATCAACACTTTTTAACATACAAGCACACGAAACATGGACAGAATTTAAATTACAAGCAGAGATGTGCACTGAGAACTTTAAGGGATGATAGTACTATAACCATTAGGCCAGCAGATAAGGGGGGTCCCATTGTCTTGATGGACACACTTGATTACGAACATAGAATGTATAGTCTTTTAAGTGATGAGACTTTTTATCTCGAGGTTGATATGGAAGTGGTGAAGCAGAAGGTGTCAGAGGTTTATAACACACTAGATGATTTGGTGATGAATTTTAGCATAACCGAAGAACTATACATGTATTTTAAAGTTAATGACCCTAAGTTGCCAATGATTCAGGGTCTGCCTAAGATACACAAATCTGCCACAAATCCACCTATGAGACCCATTGTGGCGGGACAAGGATGGGTCACTGAACCACTTTCCATTTACACTGAGGCAACTTTGAGACCCTTAGTAGATAGGAATAGTACTATTTTGAAAGACAGTAAGCAGTTTATGCTAGATTTATATACAAATACCAAGGATTTGAATAGAGACACTGAGCTTTGGTTTGTGACTTTGGATGTAGTTAGTCTATTTACCATGATACCAAATGAGATAGGTATATGTTATGTGAGAAATTACATATCCACACATTCTAATTTCTCTTCCACGAAGATTGATCTCATAACTTTATATCTTGAGACCATACTAAACAATAACATTTTTGTTTTTGGTGAAGGAATTTACCTTCAGAGGGATGGCGTAGCTATGGGCACTTCGTGTGCCAATAGCTACGCCAACTTAGTAATGGCTGCATGGGAGGATGAGGTATTATTTAAATCTGCCCTTTTTAAGAGTCACGCGAGATTTTACCGCAGGTTCGTAGATGATTTGTTTTTTCTATGGCATGGAGATGTTGGACATTTGCACATCTTAGTTGAATCTCTTAATAAGTCCACCAGTTTTTTAAAATTTACTCTTAATTTTTCATGCACTAGCATCTCTTTTTTAGATGTGGAAATATCTAGGCTAGATAATGGATTATTAAATACATCCATTCATAGGAAATTATGCCATAGGAACACCTTGCTTCATCAAAATAGTATGCACCCTGGTCACGTTTTTCATAATATCTTGAAAGGCCAGTTTATGAGAGCTTCCAGATATAACCCGATAGAAAGTGACTATAAAAGTGAAGTAATAGAGCTAAAAGAGAAATTTACTGAAAGGGGGTATGACATAGGTCTGATAGAAAAGGTGATAACAGAGGTGAACATGTTACGTACCACCACAGCTAAACCATATTTTTTAGAGGCTGATAGGAATAATGAAGGTACTATACACTCTTCTAAAGGAATAGTAAGACCTATTTTAAATTATACGAGAGATACAAAAATGTTAAAAGAACTATATGATAAACATTGGGACATCTTAACCTCTGATCAAGAAGTTAGGGAATTAGTAGGTCCAAAACCTAGTTTTGCATTTAAGAATAGACCTAATCTGAAAAGGTTATTATGTGCTCCTAAAAAGATGAAGATGAAAGAGAAATCAGATAATTTAATTAAGAACACTCTGCCATGTGGTGCATGTAACCACTGTGGGTATATTAGTGAAGAAACTGTTTTTGTCCACCCAGTTACAAATCAAAGGTATTATTTCAATACTGAGACTGATTGTAATAGTATTAACGTGGTTTATATAGCAAGATGTGTAGCATGCACATCATTTTATGTAGGCAAGACTAACCGAGCCTTGAAAGATCGCATTAGAGAACATAATTATAATATAAGAATAGGCTCTGATGTCAATGCCCTAGCCAGACATCACCAGGCACTGGGAGCACAACATACTTTTAAATTCCACGTCTTACAGAAAATATATAACAGCTTTAGAGGTGGGGATGTCATTAACCTGACGTTAGAATGTGAAGTGAGATGGATCATCAGATTAAGAGCAGATACACAACCAGGACTAAATGACAAGGTCCAAATTAAGTCTATCCTTAAGAATAGGAGAGTTTATAGACCTAAGTAACAATATCAACATCATATTATGTAACCCCCATAGATTTTTTAGTAAATGCTTTTTATGGCAGTGTTAGTATAAAGGCATAAATGCTTAAATGTATGTATTTATACATGAATGTTGTTTGTTGCCCTTTGAAATGTTTTAAGGACTGTTTTTAAACTGAGTTTGAGTGTTTGTTTACACAAGTATGCTGATTATTTTGCACAAGCATGCAATGTCTGAATGTCATTAAGTTTTAACCAATAACCTTAGAGGTAGTTATATTTAAACTGAAGTATTGAGTGCTATTTTATAAGTCTGAAGAAGCCTTTTGGCGAAAGCGCTCACTATTTGTCGTCCTAGGAAATAAAACTGTGTTTTTATCCAAGATTTGGTTTTTGTGGATCATATTTTTTATCTTATTACATCTCAGAGAGACTTTGAACATTTGGGCAAAGAAGAACCTTCCTTTTGGAACCATAGGAGCATAACAGGAGTGTCTTTAGCGTTTGTTAAGGGAGAGCGTGCGTATGGTGATTGGATATCTTTGTGCTTTATTTAGACACGCTTCTCCCTTGCTTCGACTGAGTGCTGTACTTCTTTTTGTTGTTGTGAGGAAGGGATAAGGGCAATATTTAAAAGAGGTCCTTAGTTTGGGCCCATTTATCCTCATTTTGACAGTCTTTGGACAGATTTGTTGCAGTAAGAAGTTCAGCGTATGGATCTAATCTCTGACTGCACTATATATATATATATATATATATATATATATATATATATATATATATGTGTGTGTGTGTGTGTGTGTGTGTGTGTGTGTGTGTGTGTGTGTGTGTGTGTGTGTGTGTGTGTGTGTGTGTGTGTGTGTGTGTGTGTGTGTGTGTGTGTGTATATATATACATAGATATATATATATATATAAATATATACATAGATATATATATATATATATATATATATAGATATATATATATATAAATATATATATAGATATATTGTAGGTACATACAGATATATATATATATATATATATATATATATATATATATATATATATATATATATATATATATATATATATGTATGTGTATGTGTGTGTGTGTATGCACTTATTTACTTATATATATATATATATATATATATATATATATATATATATATATATATATATATATATATCACTTGACTAATTTTAAGAAACCTTTTCCCTACTGTTGAATGACTCTACTGAATGATTGAAAAAACATCAGACATGTCTATTGCTCAGATGGCTTACTGGTAAATGGCTGTGATTATGATATGTAGGATTCTGGGTTCAAGACTTGCAAGAACTAGTTAATGTGTTGCTGTGATGAACAAGGGCTGTTGAATACAGAGTAATTAAGGCACTTTTAAGCAGTTGTAAGTGGGTTTGCTCCAGTTTGCATGATGGTAAGTAATTCTAACTTCTGGTTAACTATGCTGACAGACAGCTTTAAACGTGATTAATCTGTATAGGCAGCTGGGGGGTGAGCCCCATCCCCTGAGGCAGTTCCACCCCTGAAGGTGGTGCAGGACCAGTGGACAAGGAAGTCCCGGGGTGGGTCCCAGACATGCTGGGGCCCAGTGCCACAGCCAAATGAGGTGGGAGAGGCAGATCCGCTGGGATCGGCCTTCCCAGATGTGTAATAGTTTTTCAGTTTTAGAACATATGCTGGTAAGTAATGGTAAACACATTCCAGGATTAGTTATAACAGCCTGCATGAGTATTCCCATTAACCTAAAACATTTGCATACCAAACAAAACACATGCAT
The DNA here is from genome assembly GCF_019279795.1 of Protopterus annectens. NCBI lineage: Eukaryota > Metazoa > Chordata > Ceratodontiformes > Protopteridae > Protopterus > Protopterus annectens. The sequence continues at coordinate 1,922,631,515 of NC_056729.1, forward strand.
ATATGGAACCACAGTGGGCATTACACCAGCATGCATGTTACATTGGTAGCAACAAGCCACAAATGATAGTATTTGAACTGGGAACATTAATTGAAAAACATTTCAACATTTGTAGAACAATAGGACACATGTCCCAACGGTAGGTTTGGGGTAAAACATACCCATTCATTTATGTGTTTAGATTATTAGTGAAGATAAGGTGGGGGAGAGAGAGAGATGCCAATTAACAAATTCAGATTCTTGCAGTGATCACAGCTTTAATGATCATTCCTCTAATCACTACTCTACAGGTATTATTACCATGACCTATGGCCTTGGGTTGGGCAGTGGCATGTTTGTACACGGTGTATAAATGTAGCCTTGTTATAGCTACTTTATACCTTCTCTTAATTTGGCAGGATGACACTTTTGAACATTTCTTGTGGGAGACCACTTGGTGTCTGTACTTACCTTGCTATAATTTGTTGCCTTGGGGTTGGACAGTAGGTGTTGGACACAGTATAACTACAGCCTTCTAATAGCTACTTTATACCTTCTCTTACCTAGACAACCTGTGGAGAAATTTCTGTTAACACTACCTGACTGTTTCTACCCATATTCACATAGTCAGGGTTACATATGTTCACTCATTGTGTGTGTGTGTGTGTGTGTATGCACATATTTACATATATATATATATATATATATATATATATATATATATATATATATGTATATATATATATAAAACTTGACTAATTTTAAGAAACCTTTTCCCTACTGTTGACTGACTCTACTGAATGATTGAAAAAACATCAGACATGTCTATTGCTCAGATGGCTTACTGGTAAATGGCTGTGATTATGATATGTGGGATTCTGGGTTCAAGACTTGCAAGGACTAGTTAATGTGTTACTGTGATGAACAAGGGCTGTTTAATACAGAGTAATTAAGGCACTTTTAAGCAGTTGTAAGTGGGTTTGCTCCAGTTTGCATGATGGTAAGTAATTCTAACTTCTGGTTAACTATGCTGACAGACAGCTTTAAAAGTGGTTAATCTGTGTAGGCAGCTGGGGGATGAGCCCCATCCCCTGAGGCAGTTCCACCTGAAGGTGGTGCAGGACCAGTGGACAAGGAGGCCCCGGGGTGGGCCCCAGACATGCTGGGGCCCAGTGCCACAGCCAGATGAGGTGGGAGAGGCAGATCCGCTGGGATCGGCCTTCCCAGATGTGTAATAGTTTTTCAGTTTTAGAACATATGCTGGTAAGTAATGGTAAACACTTTCCAGGATTAGTTATAACAGCCTGCATGAGTATTCCCATTAACCTAAAACATTTGCATACCAAACAAAACACATGCATATATGGAACCACAGTGGGCATTACACCAGCATGCATGTTACATTGGTAGCAACAGGCCACAAATGATAGTATTTGAACTGGGAACATTAATTGAAAAACATTTCAACATTTGTAGAACAATAGGACACATGTCCCAACAGTAGGTTTGGGGTAAAACATACCCATTCATTTATGTGTTTAGATTATTAGTGAAGATAAGGTGGGGGAGAGAGAGAGAGATGTCAACTAACAAATGTAGATTCTTGCAGTGATCACAGCTTTAATGATCAGTCCTCTAATCACTACTCTACAGTTATTATTACCATGACCTATGGCCTTGGGTTGGGCAGTGGCATGTTTGTACACGGTGTATAAATGCAGCCTTGTTATAGCTACTTTATACCTTCTCTTAATTTGCCAGGATGACACTTTTGAACATTTCTTGTGGGAGACCACTTGGTGTCTGTACTTACCTTGCTATAATTTGTTGCCTTGCGGTTGGACAGTAGGTCTTGGACACAGTATAACTACAGCCTTCTAATAGCTACTTTATACCTTCTCTTACCTAGACAACCTGTGGAGAAATTTCTGTTAACACTACCTGACTGTTTCTACCCATATTCACATAGTCAGGGTTACATATGTTCACTCATTGTGTGTGTGTGTGTGTGTGTGTGTGTGTGTGTGTGTGTGTGTGTGTGTGTGTGTGTGTGTGTGTGTGTGTGTGTATGCACTTATTTACATATATATATATATATATATATATATATATATATATATATATATATATATAACTTGACTAATTTTAAGAAACCTTTTCCCTACTGTTGAATGACTCTACTGAATGATTGAAAAAACATCAGACATGTCTATTGCTCAGATGGCTTACTGGTAAATGGCTGTGATTATGATATGTAGGATTCTGGGTTCAAGACTTGCAAGGGCTAGTTAATTTGTTGCTGTGATGAACAAGGGCTGATGAATACAGAGTAATTAAGGCACATTTAAGCAGTTGTAAGTGGGTTTGCTCCAGTTTGCATGATGGTAAGTAATTCTAACTTCTGGTTAACTATGCTGACAGACAGCTTTAAAAGTGTTTAATCTGTGTAGGCATCTGGGGGGGTGAGCCCCATCCCCTGACGCAGTTCCATCTGAAGGTGGTGCAGGACCAGTGGACAAGGATGTCCCGGGGTGGGTCCCAGACATGCTGGGGCCCAGTGCCACAGCCAGATGAGGTGGGAGAGGCAGATCCGCTGGGATCGGTCTTCCCAGATGTGTAATAGTGTTTCAGTTTTAGAACATATGCTGGTAAGTAATGGTAAACACATTCCAGGATTAGTTATAACAGCCAGCATGAGTATTCCCATTAACCTAAAACATTTGCATACCAAACAAAACACATGCATATATGGAACCACAGTGCACATTACACCAGCATGCATGTTACATTGGTAGCAACAGGCCACAAATGATAGTATTTGAACTGGGAACATTAATCGAAAAACATTTCAACATTTGTAAAACAATAGGACAAATGTCCCAATGGTAGGTTTGGGGTAAAACATACCCATTCATTTATGTGTTTAGATTATTAGTGAAGATAAGGTGGGGGAGAGAGAGAGATGTCAATTAACAAATGTAGATTCTTGCAGTGATCACAGCTTTAATGATCATTCCTCTAATCACTACTCTACAGGTATTATTACAATGACCTATGGCCTTGGGTTGGGCAGTGGTATGTTTGTACACAGTGTATAATTACAGCCTTGTTATAGCTACTTTATACCTTCTCTTAATTTGCCAGGATGACACTTTTGAACATTTCTTGTTGGAGACCACTTGGTGTATGTACTTATCTTGCTATAATTTGTTGCCTTGGGGTTGGACAGTAGGTGTTGGACACGGTATAACTACAGCCTTTGTATAGCTACTTTATACCTTCTCTTACCTAGACAACCTGTGGAGAAATTTCTGTTAACACTACCTGACTGTTTCTACCCATATTCACATAGTCAGGGTTACATATGTTCACTCATTGTGTGTGTGTGTGTGTGTGTGTGTGTGTGTGTGTGTGTGTGTGTGTGTGTGTGTGTGTGTGTGTGTGTGTGTGCACTACTGCCATACTCTGCCTTGATTTCTATCGGTAACCCTGGTTGTTGGCAGCAGGGACCAGTAGCTGTGACAACATGACACTTCTGAACATTTCTTGGGGGAGACCACTTGGTGTATGTACTTATCTTGCTGTCATTTGCAGACTTGGGGTTGGACCATAGGTGTTGGACACAGTATAACTACAGCCTTCTTATAGCTACTTTATACTTCTGTTACATGGAAGACCTGTGGAGAATATTTCTGTTAACACTACCTGACTTTTTCTACACATATTCACAAAATCCTAGGTGAAATTATGCATACAGCTTACTACCACTCCCGGGATTTGAACCGTGGCTGTTTCTGCTAAAAGTACAAGTTTGCATTTCATCAGAACAGGCTATTGAAAAATTGCTGTCTCTTCCTTCAATGTTTTCTGTCTAATTTTCTCTTGGTTGTACAGTCTGACCTTGTAATTATGACATTCTTATACATATATTCTTATACATACCTTTTGACATAGCACAGTGTGGAAAACAGTGGTTAACACAACATTACTATTCAGATATCAGATCTTGGTGCACGAAACATTTCATACAAGTTAATGTCTTACAGAGGCACTAACTTTCTCAGATGAGACTTGATTGTTTAATGTTTTCTGAGCTATATTTGCTTTGCATAACCTGTACATATTTCAATTAATACAATACCAGAGTATACACAACCAGTCCAGGGTTCTGAATTTTATTGACAGACAGTTGCAGTTTTTTTATATATATAACCTATATGAGACTATTACTGTAATATTGTCTGGTTTATTCGGTACAAACCATACCCATTTTTAATACTGCAAGGTGACATTCTATTCCTTTATATTTATTTGGTATAATACTACAAGCTAGATTGTTACTCACCAGACTAGCGACACAGCCTTTGCAACCAGCTTGTATGTGCTTTCTGGTTCACAGCCCGCTCAGCTGGAGCTCTAAAGAAGATGGAGAAACATTTATGCATACCTATCCATCACATACACAGGCTGGACTTTGATAAACAGTTATTGATATGAATACTTACACATGCCTGGGACATTATTCCTCTGCCATGCTTCTTGGACCCACTGATCCAAGAGCTCCTTTTCCTCTGCTTCAAGTCAGCATAGTGGTGCTGGACCTTTTCACCAGTCTGAGGGATGCCAGTGGCACTGGTAAGATCATGACTGAGACTTTCCCAGGCCTCCACTTTCTATTGGAGCCCTGGTACTTGTCCTGCAGCAGTCTCACATCATGTTTATTAACAAGGAGTCCTACCATGAACTTGGACTCCTGTATGCCCCAGCGCTGTGTCCAAAAACACAAACCCCACTTGGGCATTGTTGACAAACTCAGGAGGTTAGGTACAAACCCATATGTCACCCAGTGGATAGCCAACTGACTCACAGACAGGACCCAGGAAGTTAGAATTGGTGAGTCCACCTCTACAAAGAGGCAAGTTACAAGTGAAGCCCCTCAGGGATCAGTCCTTTGACCGCTCCTTTTTGGCATTTACTTCTCAGAAGTCAAGGTCAATGTCAGTGGTCTCTGGCTGACTTAATTTGCAGGTGATTGCAAATTAGGAGCTGTCATTGAATCTCACACTGACACAAATGTTCTCCAGGAGAGGCTTACACAGACAAACAACTGGTGTCAGAGTCATGGACTAAAACTAAATGCCAAGAAATGTACAACAGTATCCTTTGGGAAGTCATCCATTCTGGTAACTATCATACTGACAACACACCCCTTAGAGCTAACCAAGTAGTCAGAGACTTAGGGACACACACAGATAGTAATCTAGCCTTTGATCATCATGTGTCTACAGTGGTGAGGAAATCATTCTATGTTGAGCAACTTATAAACAAAGGTATATCATCTAAGTCCAAGGAAATCATTGTTCCACTGTATTTGGCATTCATCAGACCTATTATTGAGTACAATGCCCCCTTTGGTCTGTACCTAACCAGGCATATCCAACAACTGGAACATCCACAGAGGTTCCTCACTAAAATAATACAAGGGTATAAGTAATATGTCCTACGCAGACCACTTCAGGGCCCTATTCTTGTATTCTGTCTGCTACAGGCTTTTGAGGGGAGATCTATGCCTGGCATACAAGGCATTGTCAGACCCCACTCTGATGGCCCTCCTGCATATCCACAAAATAAACAGTACTAGAATTACTCATTCTAAAGATGTAAACTTTGTCTGTGATATAAAAAGTACCTGCTGGAGAGATGGGTATGTATCCGAGAGACTACACTGTCTATGGAACAGGCTCCCAATCCATGTGAAGCAGAGTTCCTCCCTAATCCAATCAAAGTGCAACTTGGTCAATTGGATGGAAAATGGGAGGTTCATCCCTGGTTTGGCACGTATGTCTCTGGTGCATACAGGTAACCTGTAAATGGTTCATCTCTCAGGCCCATGCTTACACTTATCAAGGGTATCAGAACTCATCAGAGATTTGGGATCCATGGCTTGGCTTAAAAAAGGCCCTTGTGGTCATTAGCCTAGTAAACACCTATGAACCTATAAGTATCTAGTGCTAACTTAGATGACTGAAGACCACATTATTATTTGGATTAGAGTGGGTCAAAAACCAAAAATGGAAATCAAAACAGGTTCTTTTCATACACCAAATTTAATTTTATTTTAGCACTTTTGTTTCATCTAATCAAAGACTTCATCAAAAGGGTAAGAAAGGAACAGAAGATATACTTCCCAACTAACAAAAACACATTTTGTGTCTGTCTCTGGAGTTTGTTTATTCAAAAATGAAAAGTTTTGATGTATTTGACCCATGAGCATAAATTCTTGAATCATATTACAAAAGTACCTTCTCTAACAGTCTGCATACTGCTACTAACCATGCCACACTGGTCTAATATACAGACAATTCTATGCTCATATGTGCTGCTACAACTCTTCAGCAATTGCAAGTCATAACAAAACAAACCTTTTCTGCAGTAGAATCTTTGTGATCTCATGCTCAACTCATCCTCAACCCAAACAAAACCAAACGTATGGTATTCCAACCCACTGGAGCTATAGTCCGCCCCGCCTGCCTTTTATATTACTACTTTAAGTATATAAAGTATACAGTACACCAAACAAAACTCCTCGGAGTACTAATCAATAATAACATGAAGTTTGACATTCATATATCATAAACAATAAAAAAGGTACACAGAAAGCAGGGCATGGTAAACAGAAGCAAGCAATTCTTAACCAATGACACTAGGGCTGCTATAGCTAGAACCCCTTGCTCTCTACAGTCCTCTGTGTCTCACCCATATTCACTAATTTAAGAAAAACAGATACGAGTAAACTAGAAGCCTGTTATAATTAAAATAGCAAAATTCACCAGAGATTTTACATGCAGATGTTACCACTGCCTAGCCCTAAAACAGCTCCCCTGGCTTAAACTGCCCAGTCACTTTCACTATACCCAGCTCATAATGGCCCATAGAATACTATGACAACCTGAAAAGACCCCTTCCCTACAAACATACTGCAATTGTATTACAATAATTGTGTATTGCATTCCACTGATAAATCATTCCTTCAAATATCTAAAGCCAATAACACTGCACGAGAACCACTTTACTCATATCACACATAGCCAAAATCTGGAATACCCTCCCACTTACTATCAGGTCTGCAACAAGCACTGACTACTTGAAGAAAATACTCAAGAACCACAAGAGTTGGTTATGCTCATGCTTCAGACCTGACTAGCTTCCCTTTTCTTACCTCTGATCATTCCTGCTATTTTCCTTCATCTGCATACTGCTTCCTTTATCTCAACTTTCCTTTAACTTCATCTTACTCAGTTAACCAGGCTTATTCTACTCCCCAGTGCTCTTTTAACTAACTCTGTCCTTCTTCGAAACTCTCTCATGTACCATGGTATGTTAAATCCATTTTATCACTAATTAAGCAATTACTATTTTATGTTAAATGCATCAACAATGAAAAACATTTTCCACTTAGGTATTCTTAGCTCCCTGCATATTATTGTAACACTACTAGCTATCTAAGATTTGATACTGATTGCATTTTTTGCATCTATCTAACTGGTCTGTATTACTTGTTGTACTTTCATCTCTGCTTAAAATTATATCACTATTATCTATGTAAGATTTGACACTGTTTTGCATTTTCTTTGCCAGCTATCTAATTTGTTTTGGTGTTATTTGTTGAGTTTTTCTCCCTAGGCCTCCACTGAAAATGGGTCTTGTACCCAGTCAGACTTTCCCGGTAAACAAATATCAAATAAATAAATAAGCAAGTGTTTGGATTCAAAATGGCAATTTTCCTTCTCCATTCTTTAATGTGTTTCAGAAACAGCAATACAGGCATTCTCTATTATCCTGAATCATGAAAGATGATAAACATGCTATCCCTCGGCTTCAGCAAGCCCTGCAGGGCATGTAGGAATGCCTTGCAGGGCATGCAGGAATAGTTTAAGAGCTATTCCTGGCAATATGGCCTGAGAGCGATCCAGGAATGAGCTCCTGGGATGTGCATGCGAGCTCTTAAACTATTCCTGCATGGACAGAGCTTGGGTATGCAAATTATCTCATTTGCAGGTGAAAAGCATGCAAATGAGGTGAATTTGTGATCCAGGATGGTGGAAGCTGTCTGTGCAGGAATAGTGTAATTTGCAGAAGTGCACTCGATTAGTAACCGAGTACATTCCTGCAAACTGCAAAACGGAGCCATGACAGCTCCAAATAAAGGGTGTATACTATGTGTAAAGCATGCCAAAGGATAAATATATGGCCACTGGCATGCAAAAGTGTTTGGAAAAAAAGAAAAATAACTTTTATTTATTTATTTTTTTTGCCAATTTCAGCTGTTTAAGCATAGGGCAGCGGTGCACAAATGGGATTGGGACGAAAATAAAAAAAAAACCTGAAATAAGCTTTCTAAGCAAAATCAGTATTTTGCCATTATACTCAATGCAGGCATAAAGCAACATGGCCGGTGAATAATAGTTGCTAAGGGGGAAGGCTCAGTGTGTGATGTGTAACTATGCATTAGAAGGCAGTCCTATGCAAATGAGGAGTATGATACTGAATCACATATTTCCCTGTAGGTCTAGCTTGCACCCAACCGTGTAGGAGCAATAAACCATGGTTTAAGCCTAAGAGCTAGATGACTTCATAAGGGGGTGTGTCATGTAAGTTATAAGCTTATTGGAGCCCTATGGCCCAAGGTAGCCCTTAGCCAAGCAAATTAAGGCAGGGGGTGTGTCTAAGGCTGTATTATCTTACACCAAGAAAACCACGGTGTACACATTGCAAGCTGAGCCAAGTTCTGTTAAAAGGTGCTTACATCGCCTAAGCGGGTGTGCATGGCGCACACCAGGTGTTAAAAAAAAAAAACAGGAAATAGCAGCTCCATTCACATCTGAGCACTACATTTGTGCGGCGCACCCCCGGTCTTAAACAGGAAGGCAATGAGAAGGGGAAACCAGCAGTAGGAAGGTAACCAAGGAGAACTACCATAGCTGGCAGGTGAAATATATCAGAATCAGCCAATTACACAGGCAGCAGCCTAGCCCAGCCCAGCCCAACTACTATAAACTATGCAAACACCTTTCTCTTTGGTTTTTCCCAGAAATTTTACACCACCGGTATGCAAACAGGGAAATTTTACCTAAGAAAAGCAAAAAATGATAGGGGCTGCATTCACTCTCATAAATCAACATGTGGAAGAGGCTGAGGGTGGTGAGGATGAGAATGCTGTCAATCAACCCACAGTGAGGAGATGGAGAAGAGTGTACAGATGCAGGGTAACCTACCAGGGGCTACATGAGCTGGAGATAGTGGAGCGCTATAGGTTGAACAGGGACCTCCTACAGCAAATTGTTGAGCTGTGTCGTCCATGCCTCACACACAGAACTAACAGAAGAGGAACCCATCCCATGGATACCAGGGTATGTGTAGGCCTACAAATACTAGCTACAGGTACCTTCCAAAGACCAACTGGGAATATGATGGGCATCTCACAGGCATCAGCATCCAGGGTACTCCACCAGTTCCTGGATGCCATGTCAGCACATGCTGGTGAGCATGCATATTTCCCCAACACCCCTGAAGCATTGGCCAACAATATGCTTCTCTTCCACCAAATAGCAGAATACCCTGAGGTAGTGGGTGCTATAGACTGCACGCAACATATGCATCAAAGCATCACCCAGTGAGTGGGGTAGGGTCTATATCAACCGCAAGAGCTTCCCCTCCATCAACTGCCAGGTCATGTGAAATGCCCAGGGCATTATAATGAATGCGTGTGCTGGCTGCCCTGGAAGCTATCATGACTCCCACATCTGGCATCTGACACAGCTGTACCAGAGATTTGCCAATGGGGACATCCCATATGGTCAGCTAGTGGGGGATGCTGGTTACGCACTGGAGCTGTGGCTGATGACACCCATCAGAAATGCACACACACCTGAACAAGAACTCCATAATGAGGCACAGGCACAGACCAGAATCATAATAGAGCATGTGTTTGGGATGCTCAAGTCACGGTTCCACTGCCTGGACATGTCTGGTGGAGCCTTGCAGTACTCACCAGCTACATGTACCCAAATTGTCATCGTATGTGCCATGCTACATAATATGATCCTACGGAAACAGTTGCAGCAGGAACAATGTGAGACAGGGCCACACAGCCCCCCATCATTGCCTAGGCCTGCAGAGGCACAGAGTGACTTGGAGGAGGAACAACATGACCCTGCCCTGGTAGGCAGAAGGAGGCATGCCCAGTATGCCTTGACCTTGGCAAAGAGGCAACACATAGCACATACACTGACACAGTAGGGACCAAGGGAATGACACCTCTCTCTGGCTCGCACATACAGTAAAAGGTATGCCAAACAAGACACTACCTGTGCTTAAACATGTATAGGGAGTGTACTATGTGCATCTGACATAGTCAGCCCTCCAGCACCATCCTTAATACTGGCACAGTCACAAGGTAAGTCACTCTTCCTACCAATTGCTGAATGGAGTATTATGTGTAGTTACTCATATCTGTGGTATAGATGTCAGCATGCAAGGGAATCAGGTGGCTGATTGGGATGCCAGCAGATAGTTGACACCTCTAGTGACAGCATGAGATCTGTAACAAATACTGGTGTCACCATAGTAGCCTGTACTACACAAGGTGACAAAACCCACTGCAAGAAATGTGCCGGCCCACATGTATGTCCATATGACGCACACATACCAGTCAGGGTGGCTCACATACCCAACAAAAGTCTCAGCCAGCAGGACAGGTGTATACAAACACAAACAAAGGATGTGCTAAGGCCTCTGATTGATGGCTATGGAGGACATCCCCCACCAGACCTACACAGATATACTACAACATGTCAGGTACTGGGATGTTACATCTGAAGGGTAAGAAGTCAGAAACTGAAATGTAGGTCAATCAAACCTAAGGCCCGTAGTACACTGATATGCCCCTAGTCAGTATGAGAGGAAAAATACAGAATGAAATGGAGTACCTGAAATACCAGGACAGACATAGCAAAAGTGTACACCTGTCAGGTGTGCTCACCCCCCAATCCAATGTAGAAATGTAGCAACAGTCAGGTGTGCCCCCCAAAAACTTAATGTAGACATGTAGCAACAGTCAGGTGTGACCCCCCCCAACCCTATGTAGAAATGTAGCAACAGTCAGTTGTGCCCCCCCACAATCCAATGTAGAAATGTAGTAACAGTCAGGTGTGATCCCCCCCCCACACAATCCAATATAGACATGTATCAACAGTCAGATGTGCACACCCCCCACAATCCAATGTAGAAATGTAGTAACAGTCAGGTGTGCCCCCCCCCTACAATCCTATATAGAAATGTAGTAGCATGTATGTGTAGGTATAATAACAGTGGAGCACCGATTACCTGACCTGGCCAAGACAGCAGTATAGATTGTAGCATGTGTACACTATGCAGGTGTGTGTGAGTTAGGTTGGTGTGTTGTGCATTGTGTGCCAGTGGTTAGTATGTATGCATGGTGAGATTTATCCTGGTAGCCATTGCCCAGTACTGCCGATGATAGGGTCAAGTTATCACAACTGCAGTGCCATACACAATGCTGTCCAGCCAAACACATTCCAGCAGTAAGCTATAGTAAATGTTTGGAAGTAATATGTGTCACCATCTGAAAGATGGACATGGCATGAATGTCGGCCCACATATACAAGCAGTACACAGGGGGAAGTACCGCAGACAGACAGTGTATAATATGTAACTGTCAAATGGACACACCCTTGGAACTGTACATACAGGTTTGCAGCACATCAATTGGACTGCTAGTCGTGAATACTGATGTCATCTGGCCAAACGCTGGCAGACAGCAAAGGTCATAGGAATGATGTATGTTGAAACAGCTGATGTCCTGCACAAGACAGCAGAAGTGGAATGCCCCATGCATATCTGTGAGTCAGATGCAAGTACTGTCCAGAGCACACATGCACCCAGTTCACACAACCACCACCACCCACAGGTACCTCACCGGTCTCATACCTGCTGTTGTGAATGAGTACAATATGACCCCAGCCTGTGTATGGCAATAGCAAAAGAATGCAGCATGCAAAGCAGGTGTCCCATGCAGGTGTGTCCCTAGCTGTAAGCAGCACCCTGGCAGCACCCACACCACTGAATCAATACTAACAGATGGTATTGCCATGAACACCTTGCACACCTATCCTGTAACCCCAAAGGAATATAGTTTATTGCAGTCTGGGACTGTAGGACTGACAGCATGAAATGGCCTGCATCACTACCAAATGGCCTACAGTTGTCTACCAAAGGCCTGTCTCTCACACATACTCCCAATGTATGTTATGACATCAAACCCAAAATAACAACATAACACAGTCTGCAGAACCCAAATACAAGGCCATCTGGACAAATCACAGTAACATGGTTACCATGTCTCACTGTATGAACTGTGGACCAACAACAAATTACTGCTGTGATGAGGTGATAACTATAGGGAAAATATCAGAGTATGCCCGCATGATGTATGGAAGAGGATAGAATAATAGAGGGGGGGGGGTTGGAACATGGGCAGCACGGAGTATGTGAAGTCCAATACTCAGCCATGTGCACATACTATCCCTGGCTGAAAACACAAGAATGGGTGGCTAAAACAAAAAGAAGAAACTGCTGCAGAAAAGAGGAAAATCCCAGGATGCAAGAAACTCCCTCATCAGCTTCAGTAAGAAGCTGAGATCCCTCATAAAATCCTCTAAAGCCAACTACGAAAATAAAATCACCAAATATTCCAAAGACAATCACAAGGCATGCTATAGCAATGTCAAGAATCTAAATGGCAATGCTCAGATTTGCTCCGAGCTATAACAGAATGTCACTAAATATACTGATCCCAAGGATATTGCCAATATCCTGGCAGACTGATTCAGTGCCAACTTCACCCCCCCTTTCACCCCCTAAGGGGCCCTTCATAATACCGTAAGATTGTCAAAGCCCAGAAATCATGACCTCACAAGTAAAAAATGCACTATCCAAAGCCAAGAATACAGCTTCCATGGGACCAGATGATATTCTGGGCTGTATACTACATGAACTGCAAAATGAACTGGAACCTCACCTAAGTGTCATGTTTAATCACAGCCTCACCTTAGGCTTCGTGCCCAATGAGTGGTGCACAGCAACAGTCAAACCACTCCACAAGGGGGCATCCACCCTGGATCCTGGGAACTACGGCCCCATCAGTCTGACGAGCCTGATCTGCAAGGCCATGGAACGCATTATCATGGATCTTATAAACAAAGACATTGGCAACCTTCAAACACTGGATCCCACCCAGTTTGGTTTAATGAATGGCCGATCGTGTCTCCTGAACCTGATTGATTTCTTCGAATCAGTCTCTAGAGCCGTGGACAAGGGCAAGGCAGTCCACACAGCCTATCTGGACCTTGCCAAGGCCTTCAACACCATCTCCCACTCTGGAATCATAGATAAACTAACCAATCTGGGCATAAATCCCTACGTCACAAGATGGGTTGCCAACTTGCTCACTGACAGAACCCACCCTGTTAAAGTGGCCGATTCCAAATCCAGCTCTAGACAAGTGGTGTACCACAGGGGTCAGTCCTGGGACCACTCTTGTTTGGCATCTACTTCTCTGAAGTACAGGCCATCACTAAGGGACTCTGGCTAACAAAGTTCACAGATGTGCCTCTTCTCCTTATTATTTCCATTTGACATTGCCTGTATACTAATATGAGGCATAACAATAGTATTTAAGCATTAGGATATTTCTTGGGTGATTCCCCACTGACCCACTTTATAATAGAATTAACAGATTTTTGTTTAAAAAAATATATTTTTTCTGTTTAATAGTGAAATGTACCATCAGTTGCAAGGTACTGCAATGGGGGCAGCTTTTGCTCCCATGTATGCAAATATTGTGATGGCAAAGTTTGAAATGGAATATATATATATATATATATATATATATATATATATATATATATATATATATATATATATATATATAAATATATATATATATATATATATATATATATATATATATATATATATATATATATATTACATTTATTCTATAGAAACCAAGTAGTTCATTATTTTAGGTTTATTGATAACCTGATATCCTCATGTGATGGAAGTAAGTATGAGGTCCAACCTTTTATCAATGACCTACATAATAATGTGTTTGGTTTTAAATTTGATGGCATACAAGTGGGTAAGAAAGTTACATTCTTGGATATAGATATTAATGGCTTAGAAATAAGAGTGCATAGGAAATTTGGCCAGAATAATGCCTTTCTATATGTCACTAGTTGCCACCTAAATTATTTAATAGCTGTTATTGCCATACAATTAGTTTTTAAGACTTAAC
>NC_056729.1:1922650870-1922655870 GCF_019279795.1 Protopterus annectens
TCCTGCATGGCTTTTGTAGGTGATGCACATGATCAGATGATGGCCTATGCACCAATCAGTGTCCTCCACTTGATGCCTGCATGCAGCATACTGTGTAGTACCTCCAATTACCACTGTCATAGCAACTCACTACTATAAATCCCTACATCATCTGGGCATGGTATGCACCATAAGTAACCTAGGGTGTTACAACATGTGAGGAATATCAGTGGTAAGCTGTCTTAAGGTATACACATGTACATTACCATACATTTCACCTTGGGAACATTGCTGGGCTACTGCTTACTGACATACAGACTGTACTGTTTGTCAGTGTGATTGTGATGATTTCAGTTATGCACTGTTATGCGACAGATACCTCCCATTGTGTCAGACTAGGTCTTTTCCCCATAGGAATTGTGTACAGAGTGTATTTAGAGGATGCGGGGCTATACATCTGCATTACTTACTGTTGATTGATTGATATCCTGTGGCCCAATCTGTCTTTCCTGTTATACTACTTGAAGGCCTAAGGCGTGGACACCAACATATGTTATGCTTTTGGATTACTGTATTAAATAATCTGTTTGAGAGTTGCATTAATCTATTTGTATGTAATTCAAAGTCTAAACAGCTATATGACATGGCATATACAACTGTAATAGTACACAAATAAACCTTTATGTATGCAAACCTGTACATCCTTTAACTTCTCTGTGGGAATATGTTTCAGGCAACAATTGTCTTTTGTATGGGTGACTCATACACTGTCCATCTGATAAGATTGCAACTGTAGGTATCTTCCTAGGCATACCTCTGTGCCTGTATGTGTAGTTACATAAATATATATATATATATATATATATATATATATATATATATATATTTACATGTATATGTATCTGCATACATACATGCATCTGTGAATATGTATCTTAGGAATGTTTATTGCTTCCACATTGTACATTCACTATGGTAGCCAGAATGTACTGCATGATATGTCATCAATACCAGCCTGACATCATATAGGTGGGATGACTTACTGTTAACATCTTGTGCCCATGTAGTGTCAGGTCCTGATTATGGGATTTGCAGCAGTTGGTATTGTATTCCAGGGCAGAACTGTTTGGCTGGGGGGATATCAATATATTGCTTGAGCCCCCCCTTACCCACATTAATGGTGCCTGTAGTCATATAAGTATTTGTTATGTTACCTATTATATCTATATATATATATATATATATATATATATATATATATATATATATATATATATATATATATATATATATATATATATATGATATATATATATATATATATATATATATATATATATATATATATATATATATATATATATATATATATATATATATATATATATATATATATATATATATATATAGACATATATATGTATATATATATATATATATATATATATATATATATATATATATATATATATATATATATATATATATATATATATATTATATATATATATATATATATATATATATATATATATATATATATATATATATATATATATGTACACACACACACACACACACACACACACACACACACACACACATATATGCATCTACATGTATAAATACATTCTCTGTAATGTTGAATGATTGTGCTGGATGATATGTTTGTGAAACATCAGTGATATGTATATCTGCCATGGCTTAGTGGTAAATCACATGGGCTATGGTGTGCAGGCTCTTGGGTTTGAGCTTTGCAGAGGCTGTTTATTTTGTTGCTGGGCAAAACAAGGACTGTTGGATGCAGAGTGATCAAGGCACTTTTAAGCAGTTGTAAGTGGGTTTGTGCAGATTTGCATGGAGGTAAGCAGTGCTAACTTCCAGTTACAGTTTCTTATACTCAACTTTTATATTGCTTACTCTGTGTGTGCATTGTTTACACACGGAAGGGTGTAGGGAAGGTCCATAGCTGCCCATTTCTCCTACAGCAATAGTTGTGCACATACACTGAATTTGGGGATACATCTGAACACTCAAACCCCTGTGAGAGGGGTGAGGACAACAATAATAGGTTGTGAATCCAATTAGACCAGATTACATGTGTCCAGTCGTCACATGTGTGAAATGACAGCTATGTATAGGCGAGATTTTGTGGAGGTGAACAGATTGCCTTTGTTTTTTTTTTTTCATGTGAGAGTGGGATGTTGGGGAGGGATAGTAGTTATATTTGGGGAGGTAGGTTGGGTAGGTTAACAGACAAGACAAACAAGACAGCACACAGTAGTGATATATGACACATGTGGGAGGTAAACACCTTGGATGAGGAGGGGTGTTTGGAAGCCGCAAGCCCATGAGCCCCCAAATGGAAACAGTGGGATTGAGGTCCCTACCCATGGACAGTCACCACTGCACCTTCATGGCCATGAAGATGGCTGCACTGGGGGCTGGGTAGGACGGGCAGGCTGACCCTCTAATTGTACCACATGGCCCTCTAGCTGGTGTAGCTGGTCTCCAAACGTCTTGTGGAGCTCACTACGCACCACCGCCTGGACCTGACTGTTGGTGACAGGTGCCTGTCTGCGCTTGCTCCCGAAGGGGCTGAGCCCCATCCCCTCTGGTGGTTCCACCCAAAGGTGGTGCAGGGCCAATGGATGAGGAGGTCCCAGGATGGGCCCCAGATGTGCTGGTGCCTAGTGCCATGGCCAGCTGAGGTGGGACAGGTGGGTCCACTAGGACCAGCCTTCCCATATGGGCCATGGTGTTGCAGTTTTAGGACAGATATGGGTTAGTAATAGTCAAAAGCATTAAAGATTCATTAAAACAGCATGCATATATATTCCCATTAACCCAAATCACCAGATTTTGAACAGCTGCAGAGCAAGCAGTACACATGCATATATGGAACCACAGTGGCCATTACAACAGCATGCAGGTTTCATTGATGTCAACAGGCCACTGATATGGGAGTACGTTAACATGGCACATGCATAGAACCAAATGTAAATATTTGTAAAGCAATGTCCCAACAAAAGTTTGGAGTGTACACATACCCGTTGAGGTGTGTAATTAGGTTATTGGTGCAGATATGGTGGAGGTGAAAGAGAGAGGTCAATTAACAACTAATATATCCCTGTAGTTTTCACAATGTTCTTAGTCACTGCAGTGATCTGTCCCTTACATGTATTATTACACTACCCAATGGCCTTAATTTGTACAGTGGTATGTTTGTAGATTAGTATATACGTGAGTTGTGTCTTACCGACAATCTACACCTCTTACCTGGTATAGCTGTGGAGAAAATCTTTGTTAACACTACCTGACATTTTCTACGCATACTGACAGGTTCCATGCTTGTAGACAAGTTTATAAGTGAACTGTGTTGTACCTACAGTCTACACCTCTTACCTGTTATAGATGTGGAGAACATCCTTGTTAACACTAACTGACAATTTCTACACATACTCCCAGAATGCATGTTGATGTTATACACATACCTCTCAATCTGTTATTGCACACACTCTGGTCAAGGCTTGACAAGATGCAGGTGTTAATGCAACATGTTCTGAGAATTGCTCTCATACACTTTGGGTGAGATGCTACAATGACAGGTTTGTTTTCATATACATTTTCAGACTGTGTACAAGTCTATCAGTTATATGTCATTAACAGCTGCCTACATTTCTTGGATCATCACACTGATTTGTTAGAGGTACAGGGTACCAGGCAGCAGATTTGGGCCATTTATCTGGACATGCTGGACAGATCAGAACAGTTGAGGGGTATGACTATGCGTACAGCTTACTACCTGAACATTCTGTCACAGTCTGTACAGTTGATGGTTATGATTATGCTTACAGCTTACTATCTGAACATTCTAGCAAATTCTGTTCTGTTGTTGGGTCTAATTATGCATACAGCTTTCTATCTGAACATTCTGACAAATTCTGTATAGTTGTGAGGTATGATTATGCATAGAGCTTACTACCACTCCTGGGATTCGAACCCCTACTGTGTGTGCTAAAAATATTACAGTTAACATCACAGTACAGTGTGCTATCAGGGAATTGGTGTGAAGCTTTCCGATGTCTTGTTTCTAAGTCTCCCTCAGTTGTACAATATGATCCCTTGGGACTTACGACATTGTTATACAGAACTTCCTACACATCTTATCTGTATACCACAGTGTGGGTAACACTGCTTAATACAAGAGTACTATTTAGAGAATGCAACACTACACTAACATATGAAAGCAGAGTAAACACAAGCACTCCAGGGGTTATACCTTTATTCACAGGATATTACACCTTCATTTACATACAACCTATATGACACTATTCCTGCCATATTGTCTAGTTTATTCAGTACATCCCATACACAATACATTTTTATACTGGTACAACACTTTCCAAGACTCTTATATTTATTTATTATGACAGTACATGCAAGATTATTACTAACCTGCCTCACAATGCAGCCTTTGCAACTTAGCAGCATGGGCTTGCTGGTTCGTAGCCCACTCATCTGCAGCTGTCAGAGAAATACAGTGATATTTAGCCATACCTATCCATAGTATACACAATCTAGGCAATTATCTACTTAGTAGAATGAGTACTTACTCAGTGCTTGGGCATCAGCCATCTGCCTAGATTCTTGGATCCACTGATCCAATAGATTCCTCGTACACCGCTTCAGGTCAGCATGGTGATGCTTGACCTGCTCACCAGTCCGGGGGATACCAGTGGCACCAGTGAGGTCACAGGCGAGACTGTCCCAGGCCTCCGCTATATACTGGGAGCCCTGGTTCTCACCCTGCAGTAGTCCCTCCACATAGTGTTTTACCATGAGCCATACCATGAATTTAGACTCCTAGATGCTCCAGCGCTGCACTCGGAATCGAGAGCCTTCCCCAAAACCAGCCATTCTGCCTACAGGAGGAAGCTGCAACCAGTTATAGGAAGTATTCCCACCTGTAGGGTTTAAATATGCCCGATTTCCCACACTTTTCCGTGATTGGATGCTTT
>NC_056729.1:1922660870-1922860870 GCF_019279795.1 Protopterus annectens
TTAAGTATACATAGTTTTATGCTGCTGCTGAAAATAAAACTTTTGAATGTATTCTTCCAAGTTGATATAATGCTGTCATGCTGATTTACTTGTATAAAATTAAGGTGTGTGTGTGTGTGTGTGTGTGTGTGTGTGTGTGTGTGTGTGTGTGTGTGTGTGTGTGTGTACAGCATGTGCTCTGCTATGGACTGCCAAATTGCATAACCATGAGCATGAAATCACAATGTCCAAAACAAAGAATGGTGATAAAGTTAACTTCGGGCACTTTTGCAGGGGGGATTAACCCTCCTGTACTCCTTTATGCTTGGGGCAGGCCACTTACACCCACTCAGATGTATATTTACCATCTCAGTGGTTGCACTATCTTAAAGAAGAGAGATATACTCCACAAGAAGGGAACCATTGCTGGCGCAAACATAGAAATCACACCAGCAATGATTTCCTATGGGAAACAACAGTCAACCTTATCTTGCTGTATAGCTTCTTCTTCAGGCAACTGATGCATGAGAATTTCACTTTGACCTCATATAGAAGAGCCGTGTCTGTGTGTGTCTATATTCATGCATATGAGAATGTGCATATGTATGCGTGTGTGCGCTTTTGCATGTATGCTTGAGATTGCATGTGTGTATATATGTCCATGTGTGTCTCTCTGCATGTGCATGCATGCATATGTGTGTGTGTGTGTGTGTGTGTGTGTGTGTGTGTGTGTGTGTGTGTGTGTGTGTGTGTGTGTGTGTGTGTGTGTGTGTGTGTGTGTGTGCAGCTAGTTACATATGTTGAAATGAGTACAGAAAAAAGCACATGCTTGGCCAAAATGATGACATACACAGTCTAGTGATATAGAAAACTGTCAGAATGTTGAATACTTTTCAAAGAGTTTACCACACAAGCACATGAACTGCATCTGTGTGTGTGTGTGTGTGTGTGTCTGTTTAGACATATATATTTCCATACAGTCTACTGCTTATATAAAAAACACCTATAAAAATCACCTCGGGGAAAAAAGGTAAATGCCCAGATCTACATTATCAAAGTATTTTTCAAATTATGTCCACTGAATCTGTGATGCTGTTTATACATTACTGGTAAACTTAATTGTATAAACTATGGTAAACTTTCTAATCAAAACTTAATTTCATAGATCTAAAAATATATCAGAATATCTCATTTTAATTACAAAGACAAACAAAAGAAGCATATTTTAATGTACACTTTTCAGCCCTTGCTAATAAGAGCTTTCTGAGGGACATTTTCCTTCATGTTTCTGCATTTTCTTTTCATTTGCATAGTTATTGCTTAATCAGAATTATAGTGGCTATAGCAATTTTATCCTTAGTTCATTATTCAGCCCATTCAACATTTTTCATACTTGTACAACTCTAACTTTTACAAACGGATGCAATTCTGGCTTTAAAAGGTCATATACCTATAAGAGATAGAGAAACAAAATATATTTAGCATTTTTCTTTTTTTTTCTTAAGATGCAATACAAAACAATAGCATTGCTTAATGCATAATCAAGAATTGAACTGTAACACACATAATTTATTTTCTAAGTACAAAACTCCACATCACAAAAATATTTGCTATGCTGCTTGTCCAAATATAGTGCTACACTAATCATCCACTTATAAATCGACTGCCAGACCTTTGGGGAGATATACCCCAGGTAATCTTTTCTTATATTAGAAAAGCTTTATAATCAATAATATCTGATATTGTAAGAATACATAACTCTAACTAGGGGTCATCCTTCACAGTGTCATTGGCTTAACAGGTAATACACATGCCTTTGATGCTGGAAGATAAGACATCTGCAAGTTTTCCCCCCTCATACTGTTAACACTGCAGTGCAGAATTAGGGGGGTGCTGTTCCCAGACTGTGCCATCTGCTTTGGTTGGAAGTAGCTCAGGTGGATTTAAAAGTTGTAAATGCACCCACAAAATGAGTAGGGGAACTATACTGATCCCCTGGCTCAATTCTTCATAATAGCATGAATATCACCTAGTTCTCCCCTGAAAAGAGGCCACTATACCAGTAGGACTAACCCGGGGAATGAAATATTAGAAAGGATAAATAAAGAATAATATATAACTGCAAAAGCAAGCATGTGTAAGTCAGCATTAAGTTAAGCACAGTTAAAAGCAAAAGACTATCCACCAGGTTTAATAAACTGCCTGTAGGAATAGTGCAATCCCTACATGGTGTGTACAGTGGCCATATCTGCAGCTCCCCCTTGGCAGCATGCCTTGCATATTAATGAAGATGGGCTACTGAGGGAGAGCCATGTACACAGTTACCGAATCAGTGTAGGGGGGTGTGTTACACATCTCCCAGCACTGTAACACACCTCCTGTACTGTCAAAGTGCTAGACAGCACTGAAATAGGAATGTTAAAAGTGTTTACTTGACTATTTTTTGGTTTATTTGTAGGGGATGTGTTACATTGTCCGTAACACACCCCCTGCACTGTCAACATGCTGGATGGCACTAACATATCAATGTGACAATGTCATTACTTTTTTTTTTTCATCTTGTGTTTGCTCAGCTCAGCATGGCACTTAGTGATACACATGTGCCAGACATCTAAAAATAGAAACTGGATGCTTTTAATTTTATGGAAAAGGTCAAGTTTAAGCATAGGTGCGTGGGATTGCATGGCATCATGCGTTGCTCAGAAATGGTTAAATGTAACTGAGAGCTATATAGAGCTGTATAGCTTTAATCACCATATCCTCAGTAGCTGAATGGTTAGAGTGACAGCTTTGTGTTCAGTAGGTGCATGGTTCAAATACAGGACATTCAGCTTTTTTTATGCGATAGGAAAATGTTTTAAAGTTTTTTTTTTTTATGCATACATTGACATTTGTTAGTCTAGCTG
Organism: Protopterus annectens; assembly: GCF_019279795.1. Lineage (NCBI taxonomy): Eukaryota > Metazoa > Chordata > Ceratodontiformes > Protopteridae > Protopterus > Protopterus annectens. The sequence goes on from NC_056729.1 coordinate 1,922,663,756, forward strand.
GACCAGAATCCCTTATTCAGTGGAGACCTGATGATAAAAGCTCCAGTTACATGCAATTGTCCAATACATCAAAGTTACACTCCAAGATAATGTAGTGAAATGCATCATGTTTAGGAGATATAAAGTAAAAGAGATATACATAATAATAAAGTATCATTAATGAATAATTACTTTCTATAATTGTTTTTTTATATTTATGAAAATTCTAGTTTGTCCATAGCTAAGCTCTGCTAAGCATTGCTAAGCCAAGTCAAGGAATGCTTAAACAGGACTTGTTTGCAATCCAAGTTTAAGCAGTCCTCAGCTCAGATAAGCTGGTTTGTGCACTACTAAGCATTGCTAAGCATTGCCAGTTTAAGCATTGCTCAGCTTAACTTAGTGGGTTTGTGAGGTGCTAGTCTTCGATTAGCATTTTTAAAAATGGTCCAGTGGTAGCAGAGGGTGGAAAAACAGCCTTATTTAAGCTGAACAGGCAGGAATACAGCCAGAACCTGTTGGAGTTTAATCACTGTAGAAGCTATGGCTGGAGTTGGAGAGTGTGCACACTTTCAGGTGCAGCACGGGGGCACTTTGGAGTCCAGGGTCATGGTTGGGCTCCTTGTTAAAGATCATGGTGACCAGCTACTGCAGGGCCAGTGCCAGGGCTCTGAATACAAGTCAGAGGCCTGGGACCATCTGGCACATGACCTCACCACTGCAACTGGAATCCCCCACACTAGTGAACAGGTGTGTCATCATTATGACACCCTGAAGCAAAGGAAGGGGGAGCTCTTGGCCCAGTGAATCCAAGATGCTCAGGACCGCAATGCCCCAGTAGTTTCTAAGTATAAGAACCATTGATTTACCAAATTCTAGTATGAATATCTGATAGACAGGTATGCATAATGGTGTGTGCCCCCCCCCCACAACTGCAGAGAAGACGGCTCGCCACCTGGAGGCCCACACATGGCGCCTGGCCAGGATGTTCTGAAAGTGTGGTGAGTACATATATATCTTGCAATATATAGTAATCTAATTAAGAAAGAGTAAATTAGTAACTGCCAGTAGGTATAGTCGGTTGTGAGTGTACTGCAATGAATGTGTACATAGACCTGGACTGATATAACTGAGCATTGCCAGGTACAGTTCAATATAGATGAAAGCATGAAACATGCTACTGTTATGGAAAGAAAGTTAATACAGCATTAATAATGTTTGGGAATAACATGTATACTGTACTAATAATACATGCTCTGTTAATAAAGTACACCAGCATTGAAAATGTGAAGGGAAAAAAATAACTGCATTCCTAATCTGCAGGAAATACAGTACAACTGCAGTCAGAATTCTGAAGAAATAAAGATAGTACTGCATATATTGTGTAATAACAGATGTCTTCCAATGCTTGCATTATTTAAAGTGTAGAACAATAAAGACTGTCAGCTGTATACTAATCCCTGTGTCATGTCACCCAATAAGTCTGTGTTCTAACAATTGTTGTGTGTATTCTGGGCTGCTGTTCAAGAAATAAACTATTACAGGTTTTGTGAAGTAAACATGGGTATAACACCATGCAGTGACCAAAGGTTGGCCAATAAATAACTGTCATGTTAAAGTGTAGATATGGAGCTGGACTACAAGATGTAATGCAAAATGATATTTGTTCTGCACTAAGATCTGAACCTAGATTAGTAATGTCTAAGGTATTATAGTGCGTTTCTCCCAGGATTGTCTTGTGTTAACCTTTGTATTTCAGCTATATGCATCCCTGAATGAAGGTACGCTGATACAGGCAAGTATGAAACTGTAACAGCTGTAGACTGCAAATATACCATCTGCAAATGTGTATGGGTCAGGTAGGCAACCCAGCACCCCAATATGGTCTGTACAGATCAGACATATTCACATCCACTAGGGGTTGTGTACAACTGAATTCCAAGTATTAATACACAGTTCACCTACTGTCTCTGCCATGCATGAATCTCATGCATGTATGTTAAACTGTCACTGCAGTCTTGTGTTACACTCTACCTATATTACCAGGTCACACTTTGTCACCAGGTGAGCTTTAGGTACATATCACTCAATCAGCACACAGCAGTGGCCTACTAGCTCAGTGTAATAAGCAATATATATGCTGTTCATTTTGCCACACACCAATTCAGGGACAGGCACTAACATATATTTATAGTAACAGACAAGTACTACTGACTATTTATAGAAACAATTATGGATTACTAACAGATATTTTCTCCACAGGATTTACAGGTAAATAAATGCCTGTTGTAGCTGCATGAAGGGTATACTAATTTCTGTGTCCAGATGTAAAAGTGCGCAAACAGCATTTCTCAGCAAGGTGATAAGACTCTATTAAATAAAATTACATGAAGTACAGTACTATTCCAAATTAATAAGATAAATTAATGGTCTGTTGTTCATATGGCTGTATGCCTGGTGTGTCTATGAATGTTCGCTGATAGTCTAATGACATGCCTGCCAATGACAGCAGGATAAGTGTAAAGTCTCTGTACTGTGCATGATACATGTCTCTCAAGTGTCACGCTGTCATGGATAGTGATCATTGCTGCCAAAAACCTTGGGCACAGATATTACCCCAACTGAAGTATGTCAGTTGCACACTCACACAAGATTAGTGCAGAGTACACTTTGGTAATCAGATATGTTCCCCTGACATGTAATAGTCCCCTGTAGCTATGTACCTGTAGGTGTTATATCTTGGTCAATACCATCCCATATGGATAGCTTGAGAGGTATGTACATGCTACAGAAGCTATAGAGCACTTGTAGACATAAAGTAAGGGCAGACCTGTAGAGTACCGAGCAGTACTGAGCAGTACTGTTGTGAAAAATATAGCCTATACAGTTGGTAATGGACTGTCCCCCCCACAGCCCTTATCTACATCACAAATCATTATTCTTACAGTACGGGTATGGTTGCATTTTTACATATGTTGTTCTCAAAACCTAATGTTGGGCCTTATGTTGTATTTTGGGTTATATATTACAATTGCATACTAACATACCTTGTTGAAAGGCTAATGTTTTTGGCCTTTTGTTGTAACTGTTACTGGCATGCTTTTACAATGATTGTTATTACATTTATGCCTGTGTTCTGTTTGCTATGCAATTCTGTTGTTCTGGGTTAATTGGAACACTGATACATGCTGTTATAACTACCATTGAAATGTTCTGTTTATGACCAACCAATACACGTTGACAAACCTCGACACCATAGCATGACTGGGTAGGCTAGTTCCAGTGGATGTGCCTTTCCCACTTTATTTGGCCATGGCACTGGGTCCCAGCACATCTGGGACCCAACCTGGAGGTGCCTCCTCCATTGGTCCTGTGCCACCCATGGGTGGAACCATCTCAGGGGTTGGGGCCCCTCCCCCCTGGGTCCAGGCATGGAGAGGATGTTGTCACCTGAAATTAGTTCACAGGGATGGTGCTCAGGGTTATACAGCAGGATTTGGCTGACTGACTGTGTCAGATCAAGAGCAGACTGGTGCATCTGAAGGGGCAAGCTGGCCCCAGCACCCATCCCTCAGCACAGACACCTTCAGGGCTGTGAAGGAGCAATGGTGATTGCCCAAGGGAGGGGAGCTCAGCCCCACTGTTGCCATCTGGGGGCACTTGATCCTCTGATTCTCAAACACCATCCCCGTCCAAGGTTTTTTCTCCCCTCATGTGTCATACACCACCCCTGCCTGCTGTCTTGTCTATCTGCAAATGCAACCTCTCCTACCCAACATACCTCCCCAAATGTTCCTACAAGCCTTCCCCAACATTCCACTATCTCCTTAGGAAAAAAAACGGCATCTGTCCCACAAAAAAAATTGCCCCATACATAGCTCTCCATTTCACCCCACGTACACTGCCATTAATAAATCATCCCAGCAACTAATCAACAAACTTATGTCACCCACACCTCTTCCTCTGGGGTGTGAGGCTCCAACTTCCAAGTTGTCCACAACATGCACAGTTGTTGCTGTACAAGAAACGGAGAGCTATGGTCCTTTCCTACACCCATCCTGCACATCCCTACCTGCCTTTCATATTGGTTTCCCCCTGCTTGCCCCCATTTCACCACTTTCCTATTACTCCTTTTATCTTTTCTTTTTTTTTTGGAATAGCATGAATTTAAGTGGGACTAAGTGCCACTTAGCATCGCAGCACATTGCACAATTCCATGCAAACACACTTAGTGCTATTTAAAACTGATTTAATCACCTTATGTGATACTGACACGGTTATGCACGCCAACAAAATAATCACTTGCTGCCAAGTCTTAAATCCACAACCCTCTAAATTACAGCATAATGTAATAGTTCACTAGGCCAACTCATTTCAGGAGAATAACTCCTGTTTCTATAAATATAGCATGCATTACAGTGATGTCACATCAGCAAAAATATTGATGCCTGCCAACTATTGAACCCAAGGCCCTCTGAGCTATAGATACTACATTAGCCCACTAGGCTACCTCAGCTCTGGAGAATAATTAGTGGTTCTATACATATATCATGCATTAAACTGATGTCACATCAGCAAAAATATTCAAACCTGTCAAGTACTGAACCCAGGACCTGCTAAACTACAGCATAGCACATTAGCCCACTTGGCCAACTCAGCTCTGTGGAGGATGGATACCATGACTTTCACATGGCAGTGGTAATCTGTGGATATGCTGATGTACTTATGGGTGGGGGGGCAGGGGCTGAAGCCTACACTGACTCTGTCTGGCATCAAGTATGCTATATCTACAGCACTGTTATAGCTGGTGTCCTTGACCACAACTGAGAAGATGAAATTGCTTCCTGTGATGTTGCAGACATATGTGCAGAATGGGAGATTATTGTCTATAGTAGGTGTCGACAATGTGGGAGCGGGGTTTGCTGTGCAGGTTTCCAGGAGTGATCCCATTCACTTGTACACGCTAAGGCGACATTGCTCCAAAATGGACATCTGCTCCTACTTTGTCTCAGACAGTGGTATGTCTTCCCTGATATAGACAGATGTATGTACCCTTGCAGAAAATGATGTAGCCTTGTTGGGTATACCTGACTCCATGCATCTATACAAATGCACATATAGCACTTGTGCATATGTGTGGATATTGCTGCCAGTCCTTAAAGAGGAGTTGGGGGCTGTGAAGCTATGTATACCACTCCCAGGAGGCTGTATTTCATGTTGGAGGTGTATGCATGTCTGACTCTAGCTAGATGGGTATTGCGGGAGATGGTAACTACAAACATAACCGCATGAATGCTGCTTTGCCATGGAAGATGACAATGTAGGGATGCTGCAGTGGTAACCTGTGTTGTGTAATATCAACACCAACACACCTTCACCTCATGAGGGGGTAGCCTCTAGCTGCATTGAGATATTTGTAATTCCACTGTTCATGGCTCTCTGGCCATTTGTGTGCTGGCATGGATGTCTCCCAGTGTATGTTTGGATCATTCAAGTGACCCAGGATCAGGTTACAGACCCAAATCATAATACAGTTGATGAGGTCCATATAGGCAGCTTCCTGGTCACATGTGATGGCCAATAGCTAGCACTGATTTGAATAGGTGTGTTGGCAATGGTGAACTGTCTCTTCAATGTCCCCTGTGCATCTTACTGCCTGCAGTAACTGCACGGAGATGTGCATGTCTCTCATATATACAGACATCACATGTCCCATGATATTTCTGCCCACACTTTGGGGTATGACTGTATGATAGGATGGTTGACAAGGTAAGGCTGGGGTGCTCTCTCCAGCTTTGAACCATGTGTGTGTGTGACTGTACAGATGTCAGGATTTCTCAGGGTTAAGAATGCTTGCATTAAGGGCAGTGTCATGTGTAGACTCCTATCATTTAGCAGTATGGCCTTCAATGTGTGCTGCACTGACAGTTGTATGTTGGTAGTGATAACCTCACCACTTTTCCTAAAGAAGGCAGAATGGTGGTGGTAACAAGAGCCATTGCCAGATGCCTGAAGTCCAGTTGAGACAGATGGAGGCCATCTCTTGCATATCTCACAAGTATTGGAACCCCCTGGAATATCACAGGATAAAATGCCACATGTTAAGGTCAATCATTTCCTGACTGTATTGTGGCATCAGTCTGGGTGACAGCATAATGCTGCATAAGGCTAGGGACATATCTGCCTGGGACACATAATCAGTGTGCTCACTCATGTCTCACTGCATATAGTCCATGGACGTACATCTCAGGTCAGGCACACCAACATGGACTGTGACAGACTTATGACAGTACCTGGTGAAAGACAGCAGTGCATATGCAATATGGTGGATTATGTAACCTGACGCACAAGTAACTGTGACCATCCACATATACAGCCAGGTGAGAGACACATCAGTATGTCTCACAACAGAGTCTCCTATGTGTAATATGTTTGACATGTGGTGACATCTGCATGTCTGTGGGACACAGGTGTGTGGCCATGTGTGGTATGTGCTGCATAGAGCTGGGGAATTCATGTGTGGCTTGGCCTTGGAGGTCTCCTTTACTTGTGGATGTGGATGTTGGGGACCTTTGCATGTGTGTGTGTGTGTGTGTGTGTGTGTGTGTGTGTGTGTGTGTGTGTGTGTGTGTGTGTGTGTGTGTGTGTGTGTGTTCTGTGTTGGTGTGTGTGGTGTTTGAGGTGTACTGATTGTGTTAAAACCTGTTTGGTGACAGATCTATGGGCTTGACAGGGAGAGAGCATGGACTCTAGGTTTCTAATGTCATTGCATCTCTCACACAGTGTGTTCCTTGCTGGTGTTTGTTGATGGTTGCCCCTATGTACATGAGGCAGGTGCAACACTGTACCAGGACACCTATATCAACTGGACTGGCATGGAAAACTGTAGGGAATTGTCCATCCATATAGTCCAGAATCTGAGGAAGGAAGGCCATGGTGATCTACGGGATGGGCCTACAGCCCAGACGCTTACTACAACAGTAGGAGGCTAACACCCTGCATCCAATATAGACAGGCTATGAACGAGCAGTAATAGGTCCAACAGGACAATGCATTTGAACACCTTATAGGACATGTAGAAAGTGGCAGGAGACATCAAGATCAGGAGGGCAATGCATGATGTATTGCCATTATGTTACTGATAGCCACATACATACTGTGGTGTAGGATGGTGAGGATATGATGTGGGAGTTAGTGGTGGATAGTGCTGGCAAATGCGGATGTGCAGGGTGTGCAAATGATGTTGAGCAATTTTTGTGGTCCTGTTATGTCTTCCCCTCTTCATGTCTTTCAGGTGGGATGTACTGCCATAGGAATCCATCTTTCTCAGAAGCTGAGACCACCGCCATAGTTGATGCCCTGAGACTCCATCACCAGGTGTTTTTTTCCAAGGTTCTCCATAACCAGCAAGAATGTGCTGCACTGTTGGCAGACCTCATGGCATCAGTTATTCATGTGGGCCTGCATGACAGGAGCTATGAGCAGGTCAGATACCGGGCCACTGATCTCATACATCATGCATGGCAAAGGGCCACAGGTGTGGCCAGGGACCATGCTGGCATCAGTGGAGGGCCTGCTACACAACAACCACCCTTGGCCACAAAGGTGTTCCTGGCAAATCTGGGTTCATCCACCAGCTCACAAGAATCAATAACACCATATGATGTGAAGGTGGGTGTCATAGCGTCCATAGCCAAGGAGGGTCCAGATGAGCATCCAGTTGTCATCACTTTAACACTGTAGCATTCATAGTGGCAACCTTTACATACCTATACACATAGGTCGATCTGCATATGTGGGGTGAGGGGTTGTAATTCACATGTGTGCACACATATTGTGAATGTCAGCAATGTGGGTAGAGTCACAGTTTGTACAGTACATGTTGATATATGTAGATATTATACTGTACAATGCCACATTTGTGTCTGCTAACAATACCTCTCCACACACAAATCCATAGGTACATCTGGTGTGGCTGGGGTCCATCATGCTGTAGCCAGTGAGTGTGGAACTGTTTTGTTATGGTTCATGTATACCCTTGGCATGTTAAGGGCTGCCAGTTTCCCATGGACACAACTGTTAAACTTATCCATATTGCAATTATTGCATGATCACTTGTGGAGAGTTTCACTGCAGTGCATGACATTGGTAATCACAGTAGCATATTTTCAGGAGCTGTAACATATTAGCATGCATTTTTGTGAAGGTGTAGGCAGTTTGCTGTAAAGTGGTGCATTACTATTATGGCCACTGTTTTAGGTGAAGGTCCATCACATACACTGACATGTCACTTATCTCACAGGTGTGTAGTACTAGCAACATTAACTGGCCATAGCTGTAATGCATGTTGTCAAGGGGCTGTCTTGTGTGTGTGTCTGTTGTGGTCTGCTTGTGTGTTGTGCATGGCATCAGTCATAACGTGTGAGCTGTATAATGCATTTGTTCCACTTTACCTGTATGATTTTGTGTGTGTGTGTGTGTGTGTGTGTGTGTGTGTGTGTGTGTGTGTGTGTGTGTGTGTCTGTGGATCAGCAGACATTGTAGTGCACGGATTAATGTAGTCATGTTGTCTTCACCTCACAGCTGACCATGGGGGTTAGAGTGTGTAACCCTCACAACCTGATGTCAATGTCTCATCAGACTCTGATGATGACGGTGACCATAGTCAGGTACAGGTGGGGTTGTTGGGGGCTGACTATGTCCCATTGGTTGACATCCCACTTCCTTCCCCAATATCCCAACACACAGTCAGTATGCCCACACATACCCAGTCCCCAGCTGCCACAGATATTGGACAGTCAGAGTCTGGTGGCATTGAACAGGAGAGTGTGGTGACTATGGCATCTGTGACTGTAGACACTAGCCATAGCCAGAGAGGTGACAAGGTCCCAAACAGGCAGATAGACAGGGGTGCTCAAAGGACTGCTGCCCATCCAGCACCTGTCAGAGGTGTCACAGCATATGTCACCCAATGCATGTTTCAGTCCATCATGGAGGCACAGGCATGTTGTGAACGGTACATGAGATGGAAGCTCAGGGTCATGGATGCCACACTGCCTGGCATGCATTACTCCATCCATAGCATTGGTGATGCCTTGCATCATTTCACTGATGTAGTGGATAGATGGTGGGGTGAGACATTATCAGTCCTTAACCGTGCACTGTCTATGCTTGAAAATGTGATGGGAGTAGGGCATTGGACACATGGACATAGGTCACCAACAGTGGCAGCTGAGAGCTCACGTGGTCATGCACAGTCACACTCCTGTAGTATCAGTACCATCAGCACTACCGAAGGAAGGGTGAAGTCCACACCAAAACATGGCAGGCCATGGGCATGTGGTCCTGTGCAGTCCTGTGAGAGACACAGACCAAGCAGACACCAGTCACCATCAGAAATGGCAGAACCAGTTCCCTTGTTCATGGCCAGAGACAGTGAACTGTCTATTCTGACATGCATGATCCACAGCTGTCCAACATATCCTCGTGTAGGGCTGCCACATGGCTCAACTGTGTACATGCACACAATCACACATACATGCAGGTCACCTCCAGACACACACAGCTCCTTTCCATGGCCCAGCTGACCAGCACCCCTCCAGACACACACTCATGATGTCAACTGTGTGGCACAGTCTAGGCCTTTGGCATGTGATACCTATGCCACATCCGTGCCATCCATACCATCGATGCAGAGACATGCTAATATGTGTCCAATGCACAGGGTGAATATAATACAGTTAATGACAGTTTGTAGTGCAGTAGTGTTAGGCCATTAGCTGCTGTCTATTGGCAACTGTCATGCATACACATAATGCTGTATTATTGTTAGTATGGCTGAGTAACTGTTGTCTCCCAGACCTTATTCTGTGTCTGTTGCAGGTGTCTGTGTGTGTATAGCATGGCAACTTGCTGCCAATACAGCAGCTCGAAATGGCATAGTGGCAATGCAGAAATGTGACATCGGCAAGGTACAGCTGTATATGTGCTTGGTTACCTAGTTGTGTATGTGTAGAACAGTGTGTGAGGGACAATGGGGGAAACAGCATAATCTTGCATGCATACCCCTGACACAGCATGCTACTCTTGATACGTGTCACCTGGGAGTTCTGTATGATCACAGGTTCATAGGATCATAGAAGGTTAGAAGAGTAATAGCCCTGGGTCCCTTACAAGCCTAGCCATTACTTTATCCCCAACAGAATCATCGATCAGCACCTGTTGCCCCCTGTCATTGAGGGACACAGGTGCGACCCCCTGGGACAGATTTGTGTTTTCACATCCACTCATCACAGATGCACTTGATGAGGGTCTGTATGGTACTCTGTTTGACATGTTTGGGAAGTGCATTCCTGTGATACGGCAGCCTCTGGGAGACAAACCTGTCTCTCCAACAGGTTTTGTTGATGTCACATAGATTCAGGCCTGTCATGCTGGTAATGCATGAAGAGTTAGACTCACACATATGGGCCAACTGTTGAAGGGCTGGGCACAACATTGCCATCTAGGTGTGCCACAGCCCACCAGTGGACAACCAGTTCAATACTGAGTGGGACACTACTGATTCAAGGCTGTCTGCATGGGACAGGTGTTAGAAGCCACGGATTACCTTTGTGGGTATTACTATGACCTTTACAGTTGCTGCAGGATAGGTACATACCAAGTGGGCCATGGTACTAAATTATTATTCTGCTGACTGAGGACTATACAAGTTAATGTCTACCTTTAGTCTGGATGCACTCTCTTTACCTATGTGGTGAACCACATACAAGCCTTTTCTGACCACTGCTAATACTTGTCCAAATGCAACAGTATTATGAACCTGTTTACCCAGGTCTCTCAATGCAGACTGTGTGTTTATGGGGTTGCCATTGATGTGGGAAATAGTGTGGTCATGTCCTTGCCATATGGTATGATGGTACTGTTTCTGCATTCAGCTTGATGCCAAGACCTTTACACCATTCCATACCCAATGTATGACCCCCTCCAGTGAGTTAACATCAGTTGGTGGGTCAGTGACAAACAGCACACTACTTACAGTCACCACAATCTTAGGCAGTACCTACAAATGTGGATGGTGGCAGTTAGCATTCATGCCTAGATACATGTGGGTCATTGGGAACAGCAGCTACTCACAGGGCCTCAACATGTATACATATTGCACAAACATGGGCAACATAGAGTAGAATTTCCACCTTATCAAATGTGCAATGTAGGAAACTTACAGTATTGTGAGAGTTGGCAGGACTAGCCATAGTAATAGCAAGTGCAATGGACATGAGTTCTCTTTGTTTTCCAGTATGACAGCTTCTTTGTGTGACATTTCCACAGATTATGCTATTTCTCATTACATTAAGGTGCTTCTGATGTGACATAACTGCTTTATGCACTATTACACAACTTTATGAAATGTTTGTTGTCTGACACTCTTGGGACCTCTGTATTGTTTGAGTTGTTTTCACAGGTCACACCTGGCCAAACATGGACTGCAACCTGCAGGGTGGGACAGGTGGTGGACATACCTCCACCTGTACAGATTTCTGCAGAATGTCCTGATGTTTGTCACGTATTTTAGGTCTGTTTGTCATAACATTGTGGTTTTCTGGCAAATTAGTGGCACATGATTAAAGAATGACATTAGACAATAATGACAGATATTTTAATTTCAGACTTAATACCCTTCAGAACATGAATGTTAATGCACATCCTGTTATGCTATCTACTTTCTATGTTTGTAAGAGCGATACTTAAAGATTAACCTTAATTCTGGGACTTTGTTCCACTTTTCTGTATGGCTTTATCTAAATGTCTTGCTCTAAGGTATTGAGAGTTATGGTGTTGGCCCTAACACAGTCACTCTGCTGCCATATACCCACTCATGAACTGCCCTTGTTGAGAGTAGAACTCCTACCTGCCTAGTTTTACATACAACAGTGCTATGTACATTTCACATGTGCCACAGAGCGCATCTGTTTTTGCAGTGTCTGCCACTACTATTCAGGTAGATGACATCTGCAGGTGCTGTACGGATTGCCAGTGTGAGGTCAATGGGTTTGTACAGGCCCTATAACTGTGACACACACACACACACACACACACACACACACACACACACACACACACACACACTTCTGCGGGAGGATATGCATTGAAACACATATATACTCACAGAGTTGCTACATTTCAGATTAGAACCCTTACCTATCTAGTTATACACTATAGAGCAACATTTGTATTGCATGTGCCACAGTACTAGTGTGTTAGAAAATGTCTAACTGTGCTTCACTCACACAGACACACAGACACACAGACACACACACACACACACACACACACACACACACACACACACACACACACACACACACACTGCTGCAGGGGGATATACTTTGAAACACACAAACACCCACAGAGTTGCTACATTTGAGATCAGAACCTCTACCTATCTAATTATGTACACTATAGACAAATGTACATATTGCTTGCACTACAGTGCTATTTTGTTAGAAAATGTCTAATTGTGCTTCACACTAAACAAATGAGTAAAAAGGTCATGCAGGAAAACCAATTGGTTAAAAAACACAAAAAGAAAAATCTAGCAAGGATAAACTTTCCACTGTGTGATACCTTAAACCTCTTGTATCAAAGGCAACATGGGATATATGCAAATAACCCTTTAAGGATATCACGTGTTTCAGCAAAATGGCAATTCTGAATGTTCATTACTTTTTCTTTTACTTTTCTTTTTAAGTCTATTTATGGACAACTTCAGGTCAATAAAGCCAAACCCCTCTAGCTATAGTTTTGTTGACCTGAAGTTGTCCACAAATTGACTTAAAAATAAAAGTAAAAGAAAAAGTCATGGACATTCAGAATTGCCATTTAGCTGAAACACCTGATATCCTTAAAGGGTTATTTGCATATATCCCATGTTGCCTCTGATACAAGAGGTTTAACATATCACATAGTGGTAACTGTGCTTCATACACAACTGTTGTGGGAGGATATGCATTGAAACACAAATACACTGACAGAGTTGCTACATTTGAGATTAGAACTCCTACCTATTTAGTTATGTACATTATAGACTGATGCATGTATTGCATGCATGACAGTGCTAGGGTGGATGACATCAGTAGGCCCTGAATAGCTTGCCAATGGGGAGTTAACAGGGTGGAACAGACCCACAAAATGGTATAATCATTGTATGCACACATACAGGCAAGACAGCCACACTGCTACAGGGGATATGCATACACATACACTCACACAGTTGTCAGCTCTGAGATTAGAACCCCTACCTACCTTCTTGTATGTAGTACAGTGCTACATACGTATTGCGTGCACCACAGAACTTATATAGTTGGAGAGTGTCCAATGGTGCATCTAAGGTGGATGACATCAACAGGCCCTGTAAAGTAGTGTAATGGGGGGTTAACAGGGTGGAACCAGCCTCAAAATGGTATAACCAACACACACAGGACAGACACACTGCAAAAGGAGATATGCTTTACACACATAGTTACCAGTGTGGAGATTAGAACCTCTACCTATCTAGTTGTAAGCACTATAATGCTAGGCACTTATCATGTGCACCATGGAAGTTATATGGCTGCACAGTGTCCAACATTGCATCTAAGGTGGATAACATCAACATGATCTATAAAGTAGAGCAATCGGGGGTTAACAGGGTGGAACAGGCCTTAAAACATAGTGGCATTGCACACACACATAGGCAGGAAAGACATGTAGCCACAAAGGAATATACTTAAACACACACACTCACTGAGTTGTTGCTGTTGGGATCAGAACAACTACTTATCTGTCTACACTATAGTGCTACATACGTATTGCATGTGTCACAGGGCTTGTGGGTTTGGAGGGTGTCTGCCACTGATGTTGGGGTGGATGACATCAGTAGCTGCTGACAGATAGGCCACTGTTGTGCAGGACACAGGGTCATAAAATGGGTGACCATTACAAAGACATAGGCCTGTTGGGCATGTGTATTCTGCTGAATGTGTAATAGATACAGAAACACACACACACACACACACACACACACACACACACACACACACACACACACACACACACACACATGGTGGATGATGTGAGATTACAACCCCTACCTAATTACTATTACACAATGGAGCTTACCATAGTATTTGCACATGCCACTGGTTACAATAGGTGTATGAATGGCTGCAGCACTACATCACTCTATGCCTTTCAAGGTCTCTCTCTCTCTCTCTCTCCCCCCTGTCTCTGCCTCTCTATACATGATATATTTGTATATATTACTATATATATGTATGTATATCACACCCAACAGATCAAAATATACTTTATATGTGCCACATATGGATAGATGAGGGTAATTATGTTTGATGGGGTGGGGAGAGACAGTTAAGGTGTACACAGACATCTGTATGCACATGCATATATGGACATCACAGTTCGAAAGTAAGATGTGGGTTCAGACATGGGCTGAAATTAGCTAAGTGTAGGAGCATGCCCAGTATGACCATCAGTATTAACAGTGGGACTCCAGGCCAGACCTACATGTACTCCAGTCCAGGATGTTGTGTGTTACAGCCAATTGACTGATGAGCCTGTTTAACAGTCCAGCACCTCACTGATATACTGGCTAAGGGATCTCCTGGCTGTGTGCTATCCTTATTAACTGAGTCATATCTAGGATGGGTACAGAGTACCCTCAGAGTCACTGGTAAGATCAGACCATAAACTAATCTCATTGGATATTCACATCCCGACTCCACCCCCTGCCCTGAAAACCACGGTAAAAAACTTCTCTAAAGCAAATTTCACACTCCTCAAAACCGAGGTGGAATACTTCAAAGCCCCCGGGCCTGTGGAAAATACGGCCCAGACCGCAGAATCCTTTATAAACGCATTCTATGAACACCTTCAGGAATGCATGGATCATGCAATCCCAAATAAAACCAAGACCCAATCCTCCAAAGGCAGACGTCCTGTCTGGTGGACCCCAGCCATAAACAAACTATACAATAGAAGGAGGAAGCTACTACATGATAGATCAAAATCCCAAAAAGGGAAGGGATCTCTGATCAGTATTAGCAAAAAACTACGGGCACTCATAAAATCGTCTAAGGCCAGCTTTGAGAGAAAAATTGCACAGGACACTAAGGATAATCACAAGGCTTTCTTTAGTTATGTTAGGAACCTGGGTGGGAATTCCCAGATATGCTCAGAATTAGTCCAAAATGGCAAAAAATACACCAAACCCACAGACATTGCCAACATCCTAGCTGACAGGTTCAGTGCAAATCCCCCCTCCCCACCAAAAGGGCAAATATTTATCCCAGCAGAGTGCTGCCCCCCGACATCTCAGATGCTCAGCAACCAAAAGAAACCACACAGAAAACTAAGAAAAAGATGTTGGTAAGTCAGCTACAAGGGCTAGGCACATGCAGGTACAAAAGTTCAGGTAACTGTAGGTTATAGTCCAATCCAATGTACTTAATACCAGAAGTTATAAAAACACTGCTTTATTCACCAAGCCAAAATAAAAGTAAAACGCTGCACCAGCGTTTTTCATTCTGATAAATATCAGAACTTCTTCAGACAACCAACAACACTAGTTCAAAGCATTTTAAAACAAAGCACTAGGTTAAGGCAGATGTCAGTAATTACATTAATTGCTGTATCCCTTGTGTTTAAAGCGATACACTCAAATAACTTCTTTTATGTAATACTGAACCAGAAGTTTTTTAAAAGACTGACCAAAATTCTCACTTAAAAGATTTTACATTAAAAACATGAAAAGAAGTCACTGTTATAATATTATCATATCATATCTAATTTCTCCTACTTGCATCTATACTTTAAAACTACACACAAGTACTACTAAAAAGTCATATATAATAAAACCTTAAACTATGCTAATACTAGTAAGTATTGCTAAGTACTGCTTACTTACAAAGCTGTGTTTTGGTTCTAGTTACACCTTCAAGGGCATTCAATGACATACACAAACAACAAAAAGAAAATGAACTATCTCAGTAAACTTTTTATCTTTAAAATACATGAAATTGAGCAACACTCATTTAACCCTGGGTCTCTGTTTGCAGCTAAAGCTGCCACGCTAATTCTTTCTTTTCTAGTTCCAGTTTTAAAATTGGTCATTCACAAAGCTAAAATCCACTAAGTCTTTCACATTTTGTCTATGACCATGACGAAAATACATGGTCTGGGTACCTGGCACAGTGTCTTGCCAGAGCATTATCGTTTTACCCTTGCTGATTAGTATAAATGTTCGTACATTCTGTCAAACGTCTCTCCGTCTTTCCTACGTAAAATGATGGGCACTGCCCACACTGTGCCAGATATACAATAGCCTTAGTGTCACATGTATATGATCCCTAACAGAGTATGTCGTTGTTCTAATAGTAAATTGATCCGAGGTCATTAAATACTTACAATATTCACAAGCACCACATTTTCTCGTCCCATTTCTATTTTGTTTTTGGTACCTTCATTTCAAGTACTCTTTTCATATTAATACCTCTTTTGAATATTATTATTTAAAGTTCAAAATATTGGCAACATTCCTGTCTAATGTTAAATAACTCCAATATTTTCTAACTACTTTACCTATTTCAGGTGCCTCTGGACAATATGTAAATATAAAAGCTGTCATAAAATTCCTATCTATCTCGTGCTATTAGAACTAGTTTGATCCATGTTTCCTATACCATGTCACTGTGTTGTTGTTATTAAGACCTGTGTCAGTGGCCAGGTCTAGTGTTATAGTCCCTAGGTCACTTCCCAAAATAGGTTTATATATCCCTTTGTCCCTTTTATCCTTTACTTCCTGGAAAATTGTATTTAGGAAGGAAGCAGGATAACCTCTGCTTATAAACATAAGGTATAGCAGGTCACATTCTTCTTCAAAGTCATCTTTCAAGGTCACCATTCTTGCCACTCTCACCAGTTGTCCCTTCACAACAGCTTTCTTTTGGTGAAGGGGTGCATACTGGTGAAGTGGAAAAACTGTTGGAATATGTAGCTTTTCTATGTATTTTGGCTGAAAAGTGACCCCTATTTTTACTCAACTCCACATCCAAGAAATTAATGATATTTTCTTGAAAATTCCAGGTGAACTTTAAAAAGGTAGTTGTAGAATTAAAGTAGCTAACAAGAAGATCCTTCTTTTGGTCTCCTTTAAAAAGAATGAAAATATCATCCAAAAATCTTTTGTAACTAATAGTCTGGTGGGCCAAGTGGCTATTGAAAACATAGTTATTTTCCCAATACGCTAAAACCAAGTTTGCAAAACTTGATCCCACTGGTGACCCCATCACACCTACTTTTTGGACAAATAACTTGTTTTCAAATGCCACAAAATTATTCTTTAAAATAATGTCAAGAAGTTGTTCTACTAAGTTACATTCATTATCGTTAGCCCCTTTAGCCCTGATATGTTCCACTACCCATTCTACCCCCAGATCATGTGGAATACAAGAATATAGGTCACTGACATCCACAGTTAAGAAATTTACTGTGTTATCAAAAGTCATGGCTTGCATACTCTGTAAAAATGACCACGAGTCCTTTAAAATTTGTTTTTCTAAGGACACAAAATTCTTCAAAATCTTGTCCACAAACTTGGCACAGGGATACGTGATTGATTGGCGTGCGTCAACCAATGCTCTAAAAGGGGGGTTCATTACATTTTATGCAATTTTGGGATCCCAAAGATTTTAGGGATCCGTGGTGCCAACATGGTTAAATAACTGTGTTGTTCTGAGGTAAGACAACCATCCATAAACAAGTCACTAATAAACATATTAATCCTATTATAAGCCTGATTTAGTTCATTTCTGCTCACTAATGCATAGGTGCTACTTTCCAACAATGTCATCATGATGTTAGAGTAGTCTTCGTTGTACAATACCACTAAACCTCCACCTTTATCTGGTTTCATAAGCCTAAGTGGTAAATTCTAAGCATAGTAAGAAGGGCTTTTCCTCTTCAGAGATGTTAGGCTTAAATCTGGTTTTGGATGAATCCTTCAGAACATTTCTAAACTCATTTTCACAAAATATTCAAACATACTTATTGTGCTGTTCTGGGGGGGTTAAAGGAACTAGCTATTCTCAGTTCATTGTTACTGTATGATGAGTTACCAAACAAAATATTCAAGTTCAGTTTGCGAATGAATAACTTAAAGTCAATTAAAAGTTCAGCAATGTCACATTTTTTTGATGGAACAAATGTGAGACCCTTGGCAAATAATTCCACCAATACTTGATCAATACAGCACTCAGTGAAATTGTAAACAGAAAAATCACCTTCATTGTTATATAATGTTTCAAACAGTTTTAGCTCAGGTATTTGCTGTTGCTCCGTGTGTTGTATCTCGTTGGCTCCCTGAGCTGAATGCACTTTCCAGTTGCCCCTCCCCTCTGTAGTTTTGAAAATCCTTGTTTTGCCTTTGATTGTTGTTATCAATACCAACAGGTTGGTTAAAGCCATCCGTTCCCTCATCAAAAATGTCATCATCATCAATAATATGTCTAGCATCAAGTCCAGGACCTGTGTTCAAGTCAACTGAAAAGTTATTAACTGGTACATTTCTTCTTTGATCCTTATAAACGTTATGGTCTACAACATTTTTATGGTTACGTAAACCTTTCTGTGCCACAGGTGGTTTGGGAAAGCCGTCCCTTCCCATATGCTTTCAAGTCCCTGTTAAGCTTTTTTATTTTATTATCTTTTAATTTAATCATTTGTTGAGCAATGCTAGAACAAGTTCTATCAAACTCAAACTGGTATCTATTAAAGTCTGAGTCTGCTTTAATGTCTTGTTCCAATGCTTGCACCTCCTTTGTAATCAAGTCAAGGGAAAGCTGGTAATGTTTAACCATGCAATGCAAAATTTCTAAGCCTTGTTTATTGTAAATACTAATAAGTTCGTTATAAAATCTGAGCCATATTCCAACCCGTAGGGTAAGAATAATGCCTCAAACCCTTGGGTACAATTTTTTCTTTAATACATTTATTAAAATAGTTCAATTCAAGCTGAAGTTTTTTTATCTTTAAAAGTTTGATGTCAAATAACTTCAATTTTTCTGTCATTGAGTTGCCACTTTCACTCATATGTGTATTTACAGTACCTGGTTGTGTACCATACAGTTCCAATTCTGTAGTTAACCAAGTTTGTACTTTCAATGAGCCACCAGTATTACTGCCAGTATTAATCCAGTTTTCTACTTGAATAACTGCTTCACCTGGTTGTCTGATATGCGATGGACCTGCTGCAACATTACTATCCACATGTGAAACCAAAACTGGTAAATCATTGTTGCCTGCTGAAGACCTCAGGGTACCACTGGAGTGAGTGACGCCGTCGACCTTCTCCGATAAGCGGTCAAGCCTTGAGTTAATCATCTGTAGTAACTGGGTCAAATTCCCTTGAGAAAGGACATTGTCTTCCATAGTGTCCTCCATGCCTTATTGCTGACTCAGATGCTCAGGTAAGAGCTGCCCTCTCCAAAGCAAAAAACACAGCATCAATGGGACCAGACGATGTCCTGGGCTGCGTCCTACATGAACTCCAAGAAGAGCTAAACCCAAACATAAAACTACTGATCAATCTTAGCCTTACTACAGGATATGTACCCAAAGAGTGGTGTACAGCAACAGTGGTCCCACTCCACAAAGGTGGTGCCTCAACGGATCCTGGAAAGTATCGCTCCATAAACCTGACTAGCTTAGTCTGCAAAGCTATGGAAAGGACCATCATGGACCTCATAAATAAAGATATTGGGGACCTACAGACACTAGATCCTACCCAGTTTGGCTTTGTTAAGGGCAAATCCTGCCTCTTAAACCTGGTTGATTTCTTTGAAACAGTCACCAAGGCCATTGATGAGGGGAAGGTGGTCCACACAGCCTACCTGGACCTCGCAAAAGCCTTCGATACAATACCCCACTCGGGCATTATAGATAAGCTCACCAGCTTAAATATAAACCCCTATGTCACTAGATGGGTTGCAAACTGGCTCAAGGACAGAACCCACATGGTTAGAATTGCTGGAGCCATGTCAGACTCCAAACCAGTTACAAGTGGCATCCCACAAGGCTCAGTACTGGGACCTCTCTTGTTCGGTATATATTTCTCAGAGGTACAGGCCAACGCGGAAGGACTGTGGCTGACTAAGTTCGCAGATGACTGCAAACTGGGCACCATAATCAACTCTCCAGCCGACACAAGCATCCTACAAAAGGGCCTCATAGAAACAGACAACTGGTGACAGAGCCATGGCCTCAAGCTAAATGCCAAAAAGTGTATAGTCATCCCGTTTGGCAAAAACAAAGTACCCACAAATTACCACATAGGTGGTAATCCATTAAGTACAGAACAAGTAATTAGGGACCTGGGGACCCAAGTTGATAGCAATCTCTCATTTGACAACCACGTGGCCAAAGTGGTTAGAAAAACATTTTATATAGCCTACCTAATCATGAAGGGATTCACATCTAGATCAGGGGAGGTCATCGTGCCTCTTTACTCATCCCTCATCAGGCCCATAATTGAGTACAATGCCCCTTTCAGGATGTACCTTACCAGACACCTGCAGCAACTGGAAAGACCCCAAAAGTACCTTACCAAGAGGATCATAGGGCTCAAACAGATGCCATATGCTGCCCGGTTAAAGAAACTCTAGCTCTACTCAGTGGCATACCGCCTGCTCAGAGGCGATCTGTGCCTGACGTATAAAGCCATGTCCAACTCGGAATTAATGGACATGCTGCACCTCAGAAAATCCAAATCCCATTGAGCTACACGCTCGAGAGACTTGAACCTCAGCACTGAAATAAATAGGACATGCTGGAGGGACAGATTCATAACCCAGAGGCTCCCTTCACTCTGGAATAAAATCCCAGTCCAGGTTAGGCAGAGTCCCTCATTGACACTCTTCAAGAGGAATCTTGATGAGTGGATGGGGGATCGTAGGTTTACCCCGGGTATCACCTCTGTGTCACTGTTAGACAGAGGCACAGTATACTAACCTCAAAAAAGGGCATAGCAAAATTAATTTAAAATGGGTGGCAAAAGCCAAAAACACTCTGGCTAGGCTTATAAATGCCCTAGGGCAGATAGCCCAGTATGAACCTATGAACCTATGAACCTATGAGTGTATTGGACTGAGCAGAGTTTTACATAATATGTGTGGTACTTGTTACATAACAATGTGATTTCCTGGTATGTCAGTGGCAGATCAGTATCGATTAATGTGAGGATCTGCTGACAGACATTTGGCTACTTACTCCATACACTGCAAGGAACCCATGCAACTGCAAGAATTGTTGTAGTCTGCACATTATACATTTGTCTGACCAGTGGTTCCTCCTTCTCCTTATATGTGGGTCTTTGACCTGCTCTGCTCCAGTTCCAGGCTTTGTCCACAGGTTGCTGCTCTATGTAGTTGTAGTTATGGTTTGACTGGGGCAGAAGTTGTAACACCACACACAGGGTTATGGACTTCACACCTCTGACTATACCTGTTTTGCAGGTTGTCCAGCATTGTGGCCCATACATCTGCTGTGGACCTAAGATGGTTTGTGTTGCACTGTTATTATAAGGCTACATGTTGGCTATACCTCTCAAACTCTTACAGCCAGACATCTGGACAGGGCCATTTATAACAGTAGGATATAGGCCAAAACATTGGGACCAGGTCTTAATATTGCTGTTACAAACATAGACAGTTGGTAGACTGGTTTTGTATTAGCTTGCATTTTCTTATGGGTATGAAGTCTACATCCCAACTCTCTGTCATTTATGTTTTCACATCAACCTTTATTGGATTGCCAATAATTTGACAGACAAATGCAATGTTATCACAAATGGAACAGATATATGAGGCATACATGTGAGCATTCTGCAAAACCCTGCCATTTGTGGGTATGGATGGTGCCCACTGACTTGTTGTCAGTACTGACACAGTTACGTGGCAGCCTTTATATCCTGGTGCTACACTGACTTGTCACAACCTGCTGTTCTACTAGGTACCATCTAGGTTAGTCAGAGCTGTGTTCTGTACATATTTGTGGCCCCTCTGTCCCTCCATTGTCTCTGGCTTTGTCCAGCTGTCCTGCAGTAACAAATACTGACATCTGGACAGTGTGTAGAACTCCTACCATAGGTGTAGCTCACACACAAAATAGTAGGCACAGCCAGTCTTAAACAATGGACCCTATCAACCACAGTAATGCACCTAGCCCACTAAGCCACAACAGTCACCAGTCAGAGCAATCTACATCCTGACACTATTAACCACACATACATAGCACATTGACCCCTGCATATTGTGGAATTGGAACTTGTTAGCAAGTTGATAGGGATAGCCTGGGAATGTGTGTTCTGCTGCTATAACCTTACAAACATAAATGTTACTGTAGTTGGATGGGAACACAGGTGTGTTGGGGGTAGGGGACCATATTGCTCAGGTGTACAGTGTTTCGTATAATGTCCAGATGTTTGTCTCATATTTTGGGTCCCTTTTTCATAAATTTGTGGTTTTCTGGCAAATTAGTGGCAAATGATTAAAAACTGAAGTTAGACGATAATGACAGACATTTGAGTTTCAGACCTCATATCCTTTCCTTCAGAAAATGTATGCTAATGGAAAACTTGTTATTCTATCAACATTCCAAGTTTTTAAGTGCAATAGTTAACAACTGTCCCACTTTTTGGACCTTTGTCCCACTTTTCTTTATGGATCTGTACAGATTTCTTGCTCCAAGAGGTTAAGAGGTATGTAGGTGACTCCAACATTGACATCCATCCATCTGTCCTATGACCCCACTGTTTGTAAGTCCCTCTCATAGTGCAGTGGGTTTTGCTAGCTTGGGGCCTACTGCATATTCTGGGGTAGCCAGTATTTGGCAGAGATTCCCTGTTGTCCCACATAGATGTCAGTTGTCTGCTGCTATCCTGGTAGCCCACTCCATTCCCTTGCATGCATGCAGCAATACCATACATATGCTACCACAGTCTACTACCCAATTCATTTGTTAAGAGGAGTGACTTACCTTGTGCCTGCAGCAGTTGAGAGGAATGTGCTTCAGGGTTGACTCTGTCAGATGCTCGTAGTACACAGCGTATACATGGTAAGGTACAGGTTGTGTGGTGTGTCTGGCATTCTTTTTACTATGTCTGTGAGTCAGAGTGAGGTGTCAGTCCCTGTGTCCCTAGGTTGTCAGTGCATATACTATGCATTGCCTCTTTGCCAAGACCAGAGCGTACTGGGCATGCCTACATCTGCCTACAGGGTCAGGTTCAGGAGGTTCCTCCTCCAATCCCCCTGTGCCTGTGGGGACCTTGGCACTGGTAGGGGGCTATGTGTCCCTTCCTTGTGATGTTCCTGCCATAGCTGTTTCCACAGGATCATATTGTGTAGCATGGCACATACTATGAACATATGTGCATACGTGGCTAGAGAGTACTGAAGGGCTCCACCAGATATGTCAAGGCAATGAAACCGTGACTTGAAAAGTCCAAACACACACTCTATTATGTTCCTAGTTTGTGCATGTGCCTCATTATGGCATTCTTTATTGCGTGTGTGTGTGCATTTTCGATGGGTGTCATTATCAATGGTTCCAGTGCATAGCCAGCATCCCCAGTAGATTGGTGTATGGGATGCCCCCCCGGCAAATGTCTGGTACAGGTCTGATTCATGCCAGATGTGGGAGTCATGATAACTGCCAGGGCTGCCAGCACACACATTCTTGATAATGCCCTGGGCATTGCACGCGACCTAGCAGTTGATGGAGTGATACCCCTTGCGGTTAATGTAGACTCTACCGTCCTCACCAGGTGGTGCTTTGATGTGCACATGAGTGCAGTCTATGGCACTCAGTACCTCTGGGTAGTGTGCTAGATGGTGGAAGAGACGCATATTGCTAGTCTTCTCCTCAGGGGTGCAGGGTAAATAAATGTGCTCACTGGCATGTGTTAGCATGACATCCAGGAACTGGTGGAGTACCCTGGTTGTGGATGCCTGTGAGATCCCCATCATGTCCTCAGTAGGTTTTTGGAATGTTCTTGTAGCTAGTATTCCTAAGGCTACACATACCTTTGTTTCCACTGGGATGGGTTCACCTCTGATAGCTCTTGGTCTGAGTTAAGGGAGGCAGAGCTCAGAGGGTTCCTGCAGTATGTCCCTGTCCACCCTGTAGTGCTCTACTATCTCCAGCTCATATAACCCCTGAAAGGTTACCCTGGGCCTGAACGCTCTTCTTCTCAGTCTGGGCCTATTGTCAGTATCAGCATCATCACTGACCTCAGCCTCTAGCACATACAGATGTAGCAGAGCAGCAGCAGCCACTATCATTTTGTCTGTTAAAAGTACCAAGTGTCTTCTCCAATGGTGCAGAATATGTGGGAAAAAGCAGACTGAAGGGTGTATGCATACTTTATACTGGTGTGCAGCAGATGCAGCCTGTTTGATTGGCTGGCTATGATACATTCCACTGTCAGGTATATCACTGAAGGGTTTGAATAGGCCGGTGTCAGTAGAACAGGTCTTATCGGTCATTTATACTTGATTATCTTTCCCAGGCTATTTCCTTTTATTTATTTATTTATTTGTTTGTTTTTAATTTCTTCCACTGCTAAGCACTGCAGTGCAAGTGTAAACATTGTTCAGCAGTTTGGACCCTCCCCTGTACATGGGTATGCTTAGCTTTTCTTAACCAGGTAGAACACACACCACGGGATTAAGCATAGCTTAGCAGCCTCAGATGCACACCCCTTGCTTAGCTGCATGTGAACAGGCACTGCTAAGCTCCAGTCTGCTTAAACATGGCATGATGCACACCCCTTTTGATGTTAGCTATCTGTTCTGCCTACACAAATACAGTTCTAGCCCTACCACAGTTAGTACATACAGATATGGTGACCCTTTTTGCTATTCAGTAACCCTGGCTCATTTACATACACCTAATGTGTATATCCTGGATACTCTGCACAACACCAGGGCCTATCTCTTTAGCAATCAGTGAAACCTACCATTGGATCACTCTGCATGCTGGGCACTATATGCAATATTTTTGCATATGTATACATTTCATTATTTTACAGTTTCTTTTTCTTTTGCAAAATAGCATGTATGTGTGTTGCTGTGTGCTGCTTAAATGTAAAATATGTATTAAAAAGATTCATTTTTTATACTTTTCATTGCTTTTTTAACTAACTGGCCATAGTTTTGGCCAGTTATATGACTACTGTGCAATATCCTTTGTTTTTTTTTTTGGGGGGGGGGGGGCTTTTACAGCCCCTTTTTCAAATTTATACTCCAGTACATGGTTTGTAACTGCATACATTTGTTAAACTGCCATGACACCTACACAGGTGCCTTTCTGTTTGCTGAATCTCAAATTCACCTCATTTGCATGGTTTTCACCAGCTTATGAGGTGATTTGCATTCTGCAGACACCTCCATGTCCACACAATGTCCACCTACTCATGGACACCCCCAGCCCTGTTTCCTGGATCACTCAGCGGCCATGTTCTGTGTTTAGGCTACTACACTATTCCTACATGGAGAATCGCTCCATGTAGGGTTTATTGAATTCCACCTAGTATCTAAAATATCATCAAAACAAGGAAAAAATGGAGAATGTTTTCAAGGTGAGCACAATGTAAGCATAAACTTAACTTTTGCAGATTCAAGCCTAAATGGAACTGGATGTTATATAAAATGTAAAATAATCTTATACTGTATAACTATGATGTCATGTCATGAAAGGCACGAAAGAAGGATGATTAAATAGTGACACAATACATTTTCCATGTCAAACACAATGAAGCATCTCAGCATCTATCTGCATATTAAACATGGTTCCAGCCTTTCAAAATTATAGCAGGAGATCAGAAAGGGATGCATCTAGATGGCTTCTCAGTAGTAGCACTAAAATCTGAACCCTTGTGACTAGCACTTTCTCTAGAACCTGCTGGAAAGCACTAGGAAGCCTTAAACTGATACAATCACTCAACTCTCCTTGTTAATAAGGAGAAATTAATTATAGGCACTAAACAGCCTATAATTGCAAAGTACCTTGCAAATGTAAGGGAAAACAGCTCTTGTACTTTACAAAAAAGCACCTAAACAGGCATGTCCAAGGGTCAGCTTCCAGTGATTTCTCCTGTCCATCTGGTGAATCTGGGCATACTGTGGCAATGCAGCAACTTCCTCATGTACACAGACAACCCTCTCCTCCTACCACCCAACACTACAACCTGCGAGAGATGCACTTACATAGCCAAACTGGAAGCAAATCTCTCTCCAGACAAGATTGTGCTAGACAGTCAAGAGGAGAAGGTTAACACCTGCACTACACCTCAAGCAGCACATAGCTCTTCTAAATTCACACCACCAACAGCCACACATAACACTAAACCCACATATACGGAGGCCCTTAACATTAACCTGCCCAAGCAACAAGGACCTCCGAAGCTGAAATGCAAACAAACACCAGTGACAACCATAGTGACACATAGCTCACAACATCAGTGTGCCACCCAACAACAGCCACTAAGGCAAGACAATGTACCCAACACTTTAGTCATAGGTGAATATATAGTCAGGCACAGTGATGTCCCACTCACCAGGCTAAACAAGGAGAAAATTACAGTCAGCTGCCTGTCAGGTGCCAGGATCCACCACATAAAGCATGCACTTAAGTCACTCCACAACAAGTACAAATATGACTCTGTCATTGTCCATGTTGGAGTGAATGACTTGAGATGTACCTCTCTGGACTACATTTAAAGAGACATGGAAGAGCTCTTGGATCATGTGGCCCAGGCAGGTATGACCCTAGCCCTGAGTAGCATCCTGCCTTCGCCCAGAATGATACCACAGTATAAGGACAAAATGATTGACTTCAACAACTGGCTAAGCTTCTGGTGTCATTCAAAGGGGATCCAGTATCTGTCTACCTGGGACAACATGATCAACAAACCACAATGCTTTGCAAGAGATGGTCTGCACATGTCGCCTCTGGGATTCAGGTTACTGGCTAAAGCTCTTGCCACCCCTATAGTGCCTTTTTAGGCAAGGTTCAAAGGACAAAACCACCACCATAACAGATGCAAGCAAGCAAAATCTGAAGGTAATGCTACTTAATGCTAGAAGTCTAAACCTCAAAATGCACTCTCTCGAGGCACTCCTAATAATGGAGAATGTCGATATCTGTGCAGTAAATGAGATCTGGTTCAAGGCTCCAGAGATCACCCCGCAATACCAGGCTACAACTCTTACCACATATTTCGGCCACCAAACCAAGACTGAAACACTAAAGGTGGAGGAGTGCCCATATTCACCAAGGATATTCACACCTCCAAGCTAGTTGCCCAACACAATGCATCTGAAATTCTCCAGGTGCAACTAATATTAGGTAAGACTGTAATCCAAATTGTAGCTTGCTACAGATCCCTCACCATGCCCCAAGATTCTCACTACACCTTTCTAAACATACTGGAAAATATTAAGATGCAACCAAATACCCTAATACTGGGTGATTTCAACTGCCCTGCCATTAACTGGGAAAACTACTCATGTACCAACATCTTTTCCCAACAGTTCTTGGAATTCATAAATTCCAATGCCCTGGATCAACTAATCCATCATCCCACCAGGGGCTCCAATATCCTGGACCTGGTCATTACCAACATGGGAGATAGATTCTCCGCACCAGTGGTCACCCCCTCATTGGTCAGGTCTGACCTTAAGCTAATCACCCTTGACATCCACATCCCATCCCTACCCCCCAGTAAGGAAACATCTGTAAAAAACTTCTCCAAAGCCAACTTTATGCTACTGAAGTCAGAAGTGACAAACTTCATGACACCCATGCAGATGGGAGATGAAAGTTCGACTGCTGAATCCTACACTAAGGCAATGTATGAGCACATCCACTCATGTATGAATCATGGCATCCCAAATAGAACCATGATGCTCTCCTCCAAAAAAAGGAAGCCAATCTGGGGGTCCCCTGCCATAAACAAACTATACAACAGAAGGAAGAAACTGTTGCAGAAAAGAGGAAAATCCCAGGATGCAAAAAACTCCCTTACCAGCCTCAGTAAGAAGCTGAGATCCCTCATAAAATCCTCCAAAGCTAGTTACGAAAATAAAATTGCCAAAGATTCCAAAGACAACCACAAGGCATTCTAAAGTTATGTCAAGAATCTAAATGGCAATGCTCAGATGTGCTCTGAGCTACAGCATAATGGCATTAAATATACTGATCCCAAGGATATTGTCAATATCCTGGCAGATCGATTTATTGCCAACTTCACCCCACTTTAATCCCCTAAAGGACACATCGCAATACCAGAAGCTTGCCAAATTCCGGTAATCATGGCCACACAGGTAGAAACCACACTCTCCAAAGCTAAGAATACAGCATACATGGGACCAAATGACATCCTGGGCTGTGTACTACATGAACTACAAAATGAACTGCCACCTAACCTAAGTGTCATGTTTAATCATAGCCTCACCTCAAGCTTTGTGCCCACTGAGTGTTGCACAGCTACTATTATCCCACTCCACAAGGGAGGATCCACCTTGGATCCCAGGAATGGCACATCAGTCTGACGAGCCTAATCTGCAAGGGAATGGAATGCATTATCATTGAACTTATAAACAAAGACATCGGCAACATTCAAACACTGGACCCCACCCAGTTTGGGTTCATGAAGGGCCGATCTTGTCTCCTGAACCAGATTGACTTCTTCAAATCAGTCTGCAGAGCTGTGGATGAGGGTAAGGCAGACCACACAGCCTATCTGGACCTCGCCAAGGCCTTCAACACCATCCCCCTCTCTGGAATCATAGATAAACTTACTAAACTGGGCAGAAATCTCTATGTCACTTGATGGGTTGCCATTTGGCTTACTGACAGAACCCAGACTGTAAAAGTAGCCAACTCCAAATCCAGCTCCAGAAAAGTGACAAGTGGAGTACCTCAGGGTTCAGTCCTGGGATCGCTCTTGATTGGCATCTACTTCTCTGAAGTACAGGCCATCACTAAGGGACTCTGGCTAACAAAGTTTGCAGATGACTGCAAACTGGTAGCCCTTATTGAATCCCCAAATGATGTAGATATTCTACAAAAGGGCCTTACAGAAACAGATGCTTGGTGCCAGAGCCATGGGCTCAAGCTTAATGCCAAGAAATGTATAGTTATCCCCTTTGGGAAAAAAACATGTACCCATGAATTACCACATAGGTGGCAGTACACTAAACACCGAAAGTGTGATGAGAGACTTAGGGACACAGGTGGACAGTGGTCTCACCTTCAATAACCACATCTCCACAACAGTCAGGAAATCCTTCTATGTGGCACACCTCATCACTAAGGGCTTTTCATGCAGGAAAAAAGGAGGTCATTGTTTCACTGTACTTATCCCTCATTAGACACATTATAGAGTACAATGCCCCATTTGGTATGTACATCACAAGACATCTGCAACAGCTGGAAAGGCCACAGAAATACCTCACTAAAAGAATCACAGGCCTAAAGCAGATGCCCTATGCTGACCATCTATAAAAACTACAGCTATACTCTGTGGCATATCGTCTATTCAGTGGCGATCTCTGCTTAACATACAAGGCCATGTCAAACTCTGAGCTGTTGGACATGCTCCACTTAAAGAAATCCCAATCCCTCAGAGCCACATGCTCCAGGGATTTAAATCACAATGAACAAAACATGCTGGAGGGATAGGTTCCTGACCCAGAGACTCCCCATACTCTGGAATAGACTGCCCATACATGTCAAGCAGAGCGCCTCCTTGGCCCTCTTCAAAAAGAACCTTGACGACTGGATGGGAGATAGGAAATTTACGCAGGGGATCATGTCAGTCACCCTGCTAGACAGGGGTCCAGGGAAGTAAATATTGTGGGAAGAAATATCCAGGGAATTGTTATGGCTAGGTTTGTATAGGCCCTAGGGCCGATAGCCTAGTACCAGCCTCTGAACCTATGAACCTATTTTCTTGTTTTACACTGTATCCTGTTTTGTATACTGTTGCTTGTATGGTTTATGATAGCGCATCTTTGCATAGGTTTAATTTATTTCTTTATTTAATGAGGTATGTAACTGTAAATAAGTAAGATTTGTGGCAGATATCAGTAATTCTGGTAGGAGAAAGTATAAATATGAGGAATCCCTCTTTCCTGTTTTGTGTGTAACTGCTGTTATCATATGATGGGATGCATGCTGATCCCTGAAGGAACTTTTTACCAAAGCACAAACAGCTGGGTATACTTCCTTGAAAGTGCTTTTCACCAAAAAAGCACTTTCGTGGAAGTATGCCTGCAGCTAGAGGGAGTTGTGGGGGAATGACTGTTGTGGAGATCGTACTACGGTGCTGATAAAGGAGTATTCCCTTTTCCCCACTGTAGTGCCGTCTCAGAGTGAGAATATTAAAGTAGGGGGGGGTGGGGGTGCAGGGGGCTTGCCCCCCTGCATAAACATTAGTTTACTGTTTTTTTTCTGTTTTTTTTTTTTAACACATTTTAGCTTAAGTGTTTTTTGGTGAAAAGCACTTTTGCTAAAGTGTGTTCGGTAATAGTGGGTTCAGACTGTTGAATTTTCATTCAACAGTTCTAGATCCCATATGACTTATAGGATTGTTTGCTGATGACTTGTCTAGCAAAAGTCTTTACATTCCTATAGTGGCAACGTATATTAGAGTTAAAATAATAGGTATAGCATTCAATTAAATGAATCCTTTTGGTTTACATTTTTTGACCGGATTTGCAAGGATGCTGCCTTTCCTAGAAAATCAATAACACAAGTAGGATCACAACCAAAGATAAAGTCAAATGCAGCCAACTGAGGGAGTAGACCATATAAAAACCAAAGTTAGCACAATCATGAGACATCCATAGAAATAAAACACATTTATTCAATACATTAAGAGCTTTCATCCCTAAAATGCAATGGGATTTCTTCAGAGTACCAAAACTAGCAATTGGTTTAACACTGTATACGCACTTCCTCAGGGAAACACCCACTATTAATTCAATGAATCGACAATGTATTACTTGATTAAAAGAATACAACACATTTCATAAAGAATAATAACCATAAAACATACCCTGGTATTCATGAAGCTCAGCGCAAGGATGGCATTAGCCTTGCGCCGACCGTGCAGCGTAGAGATGATGCCGCAGCACCACATGCATATTAATGAAGGTGCGCTGCCGTAACGGCCACGTGCATAGGAAACATGCACGAGTGCAGGGGGCGTGTCCAAGTGCTGCACAGAGGTGTGAACATGTCGGCTGCATAAGCAGCAACCTAAAATGCTGACTAACACAGCTTGCCTCTAATAGTAATCACTCCTGTCAGTGTCCGTGGATACTGAAATGTATGCAAAGCATACAAGACAGTTTTGTGAACACCAAAATAAAAAGTAAACACAAAGGCACGTAGCTGAATATTGAGTCCCCGTCCCTCGAACAAATGATATTTAAAACCTGTGCCCGTATTTCACTGTAGTGTCGATAGTTATACCAAGTGGAAGTGAAACGCATCGTGTTAGCATGCCGCCAATTGCTAAGCCTAGCCCAATGGTTAGGGTTACCACCTCTCCTACATTGTGAGGGACAGTCCCCTTCTATGCAGTTGTGTCCATACCAAAACCATTATAAATGTCAAATGTCCTGAGATTGTAGGACATAATTATGTCCCATATTTTATGTAATAGTCCCATACAATACTTATTTCCATATATAAAATACCTAAATGTTACAAGAAATAGAATAAGCAAGTAAATGAAACAGAATAAGCAACTACACTGCTACAACATAAAAAGATTATATTTAGGCATAAAACTAAAGTACTATCCTTTGTATTGACCATGGGTATGTGTTGGCCTGTAAACTCTGATGTGTGTCCTGAAAATGTCCCATCCTGGTCATATGAAAAAGTGGCAACCTTACCACTGGTCAGAGCATTCGCCCAATATCTGCCCATTCGCGGTCCAAGTTGTCCTTGTCAGGATGGCCCATAGATGAACGGGTATTACCCGGGTCTACCTACCATGTCATGAAAGATAAGTATTTGCGTGTACCTATGTGCATGAAGTACAGCATGTGGATGATCAGAAATGCTAGGGTAGTCCTCACAACCGTATTGGTATCAGAGATATGTAGTGTACGCAATGTGTTCTGTTGACTGTGCCATGGGTCATCAACCAGAGAAGGGATGGATGGTGTCTGTGGAATATGGGGTTGGGGGGTGACGGGTAATGTAATAATTCACCAATGGGAGACTGGGTTGGATGCAGAATAGGTGAACTTGAGGTGTACGAAGGAGTAGTGGGTGAATCAGGAAGATAACCAAAGAACAAATATTCACATCCGCAACACAATCCCACAAACATATGAACATTAAAAAGTTCAATACACATGTACAGAAACATTACCAGCACATACCCACATAATGGTCTGGCATGACCTGAGCCATCCAACCCCAACACACCTGGATACATAATTGAATACCCATCATCCCCTTCACAGCACACCACCACCCCTTCCTGAACGTCCACCAAAACCACCCATACTCAGGCTGCTAGATAGGTGCAGCCATATCTGCACATATTGACCCCTACTCATATCTAGTAGGTAGTCTCACCCTAGGCAGTCTCAGGATTGCAAACTATGTATCCCTTGCATGTATAACCCTACCTTATTTTCGTAAAGCCAAAAGAATTGAGGTCATCAGTCCCCACAATTTTTGGATATCCTTCATGGGATAAGTATCTGTTCTAAACATTAGACTTGGTGTCACGACACGATGTCCAGTCCTGTATACATCTGGACACAAGTTGTATGAGCAGTAGTTGTCCACAAGACTGCTCGGCCTCCAGCCAGTCCTGCAGAACCTATGACCTGGGATTAAACACCTGACTGTGATGCACGTCTCCCCACATGCATTATCGGGAATATATACCTTACACATTCGCATAGTGGCAGTCGGATACAGGGTGATTAAGGCGCTTTAAAGCAGACGTAAGTAGGGCTACCACCTGTCCCACTTTGTGAGGGACAGTCCCTTTTTGGGCAGTTGTGTCCTGACCAAAAATAATACAATGGCAAATGTCCTGTGATTGTAGGAAATACTTATGTCCCATATTTCATGTAACAGTTCATAAAACAGTTAGTTCTGTATGTAAAATACTTAAATGTTACAAGAAACAGAATAAGCAACTAAACTGCTACAAGAATAAGCTTTCATTTAGGCAAATAAGTAAAGTTCTAACCTTTGTACTGACCGTGGGTATGTGTTGGCCTGTAAAATCTGATGTGTGTCCCGAAAATGCCCCACTTTGGCCATTTGAATAGACATAAGCGGGTATGCAAGCATGTATGCGTGACAGTAAGTGGCAGTGATTCAACAGTATGGGAAATGTAAATAAGCATGTAGGTGTATATGCATGTGTATGTAAAGACTGACACATATATATATATATATATATATATATATATATATATATATATATATATATATATATATATATATATATATATATATATCAGGAACATACCATGTGGCAACAAAGCATTACAAATGAATGAAACAGGAAACACCAGTGACACCTGTATTATATAGTGGTGTTGCGCTATGTGATCACAAGACTCCCTCAGACAGACATGTGTCAGTCATACACGCAAATAGTTGTACATTGGCCGTATACATCACTCTGTGCATGTAATGTACATTAACACAACAGTACCTGTCCAATCATTATGTGTGAACAGTACTCTTGCAAGGTGCTGTGTGCAACATCATTATCATGATAAAGATAAATGGGGTAACCATAGAGGGACTGATAGTGTTGTGTGTACAATGAGGTCATCCTCATCACGTGTACCTGGACCATGTAGGAGTGATGTGCATACCAGGATCATGCGCCTGAGGGACAGGGGTGAGGATAACAGGAGTATGTTGTGATGCATATTACAAGGGTTTCATGTGTCCAGTGGGCAAGTGTGTGTAATGGACAGCTATGTATAGGGCAGATGTTGTCCTAGGAGCCGATTGGCCTTATGTGTCCATAGGTGAGGGTCAGATGTTGGGGAAGGAGTGTAGGTAGGTCCGTGGAGAATAGGTAGGATCACAGAAAAGACAGCATACAGGGTTGGTATATGACACATGTGGGGGGATACACCCTGGACAGGGATGGGTCTTCGGCATTCAAAAGCCCATGGGAACAGTGGGATGGAGGTCCCTAGCCATGGGCAACTGCCACTGCACCTACACATCTGCAGAGGAGGCAGTGCTGTGGGGCTGTCCAGAAGGGGCAGCATCATCCTGTAAATATGACACTCTGCCCTTGAACTGGCATATCTGGCTTTGTAACCCCTTAGGGAAGCCACCAACGCAACATGTCCGGGACTGCACGACAGCAGATATGTACCTGTCTGGTCCTGCTCCCAGGGAGGACATGCTCCATCCTCAGTGGTGGTACCACCATAAGGTGGTGCAGAGCCAACAGAGGTTGATGTCTATGGCTGTGCTCCAGATGTGCTAGTGCCCGGTGCCATGGTCAGCTGAAGTGGGACAGGAGGTTTTGCCGGGACCTCCCAAACCATTCAGCCTATGGTGTTGCATTTTAAGCCCACATATGGCTTAGTGATAGACAACAGCATACAGGATTACCTACAACAGTATGCATAGATATCACCAGCAACCCAACACAACAGATGGTATACATTTGCAGAGGGAGTACAACACATGCATATATATACTGCATGCCAACTGTACAATGTGTAGTAGATGTGTGACTGCAGCTATGAACAGTTGCCCATTATTGGCTTGTCACTGGGAACCCCACACAGTGTCTGTCATACCACTGTCTCATGTGACACATGTCCAGTCAGGGATGCGATGGCAGTAACACATCCCTGTCATCATGTAACGTCTGCAGTCCTCACACCATGCTTCTGCTGTGCACAGATGCGTGTTCAGTGTGTAACACAGGAAACAAATGGTTGCACACATTGACCAGTTCACAGATGGGCCTACAGATGGGGGTCCATCATGAACAGAGTTCTGTCATGTCTGTATTATAACATGTAGAATAGCCATTACCACACACATGATAAACAGGCAGTAGTCTCAATGAAGCATAGCTACACTTACATGCTGTAGTCATGTGTGGCACATCACCCTCCTGTCTTTAGGCTATTTCCCATTGTGGAAAATGATTGAGGTACATCCAGATAGCATCTGTGATGCCGTGTCAGAACACCACATCCAGGTACTACTCACAGTGACTGTCATGGCCAGATAACAACATGTTACCCTAGATAGTGTACTGTGTTTATCATGCGGATGACTATAGCAACACCATCACAGATGTACCACATGCAATCAGCTAGAGGAGGACTGCAATAGGTGCAGAGGCCATCACCTGACCATGCCCATCACTTACAATACACATGCTGCTGCTGTGCAGGTGTACACCTTCACATCCACCAGAGAGTGTGTGGGTGGGACAGGCAAAGTACACCAGGGAAGGGCTTGGAGACTTAACCATCATCTGCCACACCCCGAACAGTACAGGGGTCAAACCCCTGACTACTCGTTACTATTACATGTGCATGACATTACTACATGTGCCACAAAGGCGACATGTTGCTGTGCTGTAAGAACATATGTGTGTAAGTGAGTGACATCTACAACAGATATAGTAGGCATAATTAGGTGTGGCACACATGGCTGCCCACGTGAATGGATGCCATTGTCACCACAACCACACTTTCTAAATGACATGCATTGACACCTTTGCCAGGGCTAGAAATACACAACATAACTACTTAGTTTGCCACACTGCAGTAATGCACAGGACCACATGCACCACAGGGGATATCTCTAGGTTCTATGGGCTAGGGCATGTGAAAGTGCTTGACATCTGTTGGTATGCCAACAAGGGTTATACTAGGAGTGACTGTGGTTTGGAGCATCACAATCCACATTCAGACACAGGATGCCAGTACAGGCATGCAAGTATACAATGCTTCATGGGTGTGTAGTGGTTGGCTGTGCAAGATGGCTGTACAAGGCTGGGTGAGGGGTAATCCTTGGCATCGCATCACCTGACAATGGTGTGCAGTGCAGGGGTGTAGTGTCTGCAATGTCCCACACAGATGGGTACTGCATTATCTGGCCTGACATCCTGGTTACCAGTGTGTAGGGTCATAGCTTTGCAATGCATGCCACATCTGTGTTTGATAGTCCTTCACATGGACATTGCCTGTGATGTGCATGTCCCACAGTACTGTACAGTGACATGTACAGGTGTACCTGGTTTGGCAGACACATGTTGTGTACACAGCCTGTTATACCCAGATATACCAATACTGGCCTGGTGTGGCGAAACCTGCTTATAGAGAGCAGGCTGGCCCTGCACCTGCATGGATAGTATGATACAGGTATTCCATGGTGTTAGTGGCATGGGTCCATATAAGGCACATGTGTACAGCATTGTCTGGCCTTTGTGGATCACATTTGATGCCACCACATATGTTGCAGGCATTCAGTGTGGAACATAGTGAAGGCACAATGTCTGCATATATGTGCCTATTGTACCGCTGTACAGGATGCCATGTCCTCTGCAGGCCATTGCATTCACACCATGCCTACTGTCTCTCCTCAATGTGCATGGTACTAGCAACATAGCGGGATATCCTAGGCAAGTTTGTTTGCGCATGGCACATGGGTGCGGGACATATACCGGGTACTAGTAGTGCTGCATACTTAGTTCACCAGGCCTTTTGCCAGATGTATGAGTATGGCTTGCCAACACAGTCCCATGGATGACTGACAGCTGTACTCCTCATGAGGTCGCCAATGTGTCATAAGATGGATACCATATAGGAAAACTACAAAACCCACTCCCAAACATGTCCAATGGTAAAACAATCATGGCCACCTCTACACAGACTCTGACAGACAAACACACACCTGTCATGGCCTGTATACAAACCCCTACTGTGTCACATTGCAGCAATACGCGTTTAGGGCACATGCTACGGCGAATACTACAAAGCACTGTACTTGTCTCACGCAGGCAGACACACACACACACACTTGGCATGTCTGGGATTAGAACACTGACCTAATTACTTTATTACACTACGGCATTACGCAGTTACAGAATGTGCTACTGAGATTACTGGGACATAGCATTGTATTTGTAGGTGGGTGACATCATCAGCCTTGCAAAAGGTGGGTATAAGAAATGTATGGAGTGTGAGCAGTCTAAAAACACTACACAGTCCTCAGGCAGACAGGGACACACACACACACACACACACACACACACACACACACACACACACACACACACACACACACACACACACGGCAAGTGTGGGATTAGAGCACCGACCTAACTACTTTATTCCACTACAGCATTACGCAGTTAAAGAACGTGCTATCGAGATTACTGGGACACAGCACTCCCAGAGGTGTATTTGTAGATGTGTGACATCATCAGCCTTGCCAAAGGTGGGTATAAGAAATGTATGGAGTGTGAGCAGTCTAAAAGCATTGCTCAGTCCTCAGGCAAACAGGGATACACACGCGCACACACCCATGGCAAGTGTGGGATTAGAACACTGACTTAACTACTTTATTACACTACAGCATTACGCAGTTACAGAATGCGCTACCAAGATTACTGGAACACAGCACTCCCAGAGGTGTATTTGTAGATTACTGACATCATCAGCCTTGCCAAAGGTGGGTATAAGAAATGTATGGAGTGTGAGCAGTCTAAAAGCATTACTCAGTCCTCAGGCAAACGGGGACATGCACACACAGCAAGTGTGGGACTAGAACACCAACCTAACTACTTTATTACACTACAGTATTACACAGTTACAGAACGCGCTACCGAAATTACTGGGACACAGCACTCCCAGAGGTGTATTTGTAGGTGGGTGTCATCATCAGACCCTGCCAAAGGTGGATATACGAATTGTATGGAGTGTGAGCAGTCTAAAAGCAATTTACAATCCTCTGGCAAATGGGGACAGACATAGACACACACACACACACACACACACACACACACACACACACACATGCACACACACACACACGCACGATCACATCACACACACACACACACGCACACACACACGCACACACACACGCACACACACACACACACACACACACACACACACACACACACACACACACACACACACCAGTGGTGGGAACTTAATACCTGCCTATTTACAGATTACTATTACAATACTACATACTTACGAGTCACGTCACACAGACTACACATTTCAAGGCTGTCATTACAATGTTCTAGGAATGCAGACATCAACAGGGATGTTGGCAGGTAAGCTGTACATACATGTGAACCTGTGTGTTTAAAGTAGGAATCCATCCTGACTTGGAGTTTACCCATCTGTGGAATGGATGACTACTATCACTATACAGGGTTACAATTGCCATGCCCATACACAGAGGAACATAACCGACACAAGGTGTCACTGGGCGTGCTCACATAAGTAGTAGCACAGGGCTGTTCGGAATGCACTATGTGTCCATCTACACAAGGATATACTGGGCATGCTCATACACTTAGTAGCACAGGGCTGACTGGGATGTACTCTGATTCTAAACATGGAAGGCCACAGTGGCCATGCTATTACAGGTAAACGTAAATAACACATTGTAATGGGCTCTGGTGTTAGTAGTTGTCATTGTTAGCAGGAACGTTGCTCTACATATATTTGACACCAGTTTTTTACACAACGTCT
Organism: Protopterus annectens; assembly: GCF_019279795.1. Lineage (NCBI taxonomy): Eukaryota > Metazoa > Chordata > Ceratodontiformes > Protopteridae > Protopterus > Protopterus annectens. The sequence goes on from NC_056729.1 coordinate 1,922,702,602, forward strand.
GCTGTCATTCTGGGATGACATGGCTGACAGTAGACAGGCCTTTGACACATATCACATGCATCCATGATTCAAGGGAGTGGGGATAAAACCCAAGTCGCATCTGCCCACACAGTGCCATTCCAAGGCAAATGTCCTAAACACAGTATAACTCCCTGACACCTACAGGACAACTGCATTGTTTTCTTATGTTAACCAGTGCTAGATGTGTAGTGTCCATAATCACTGCTGGTCACTGTAGATCAAACAGTGGGGAGTACTGACATCTGTGCAGTGAGGAACACCTGGCTGATGGCTCTGTAGTGCACAATAGCACTACCACCATATACCTCAGAACCTAGCACTACCACCATATACCTCAGAACCAGACATGTGGGCCATAACACAGGTACAGACTGCTCCAGGTGGTGTCCCCACATACATAAAGGCCACTCACATGTACTGACCGGTACCCCCACAAAAGGCATCACAGATGAGTCATGTGCAGGACACAGTGTCACATGTTGCATTCTAGAATGTAAACCTCAGACATCACCATGCCCTCAGACCACCAACACACATCCATACATGTTGTAGGACATATAGGAGTACACCACCATGTGATCCCTGACCTGTGGACTGTACCAAGCTCTACATCAATTGTAGAGAGTACCCATGTACTGACACAGTTGCATCATGTGTTATGTAATGCAATGATACCACTGTCTGAAACCTGGTCAGCTGTACATATACCAGGGGCCGTCAGTACTTTCCACCATTAGCAGATGACTGTTGCTGTACACCAGTACACACCCTCATGTATGGATATGGCATACATGTACCTGCCCTGGGTAGGTACATGCCACACACACACACACACACACACACACACACATACACACACACACACACGCACACAAACCATACATGTAAATAGCATAGCTGTTGTTGTCCTTTGTGCAAACAGGTGGCTACAGCCATTACACACATGCACATGGAATGTAGTTCCATGGCTGCTGAATGCTAACAGTACATAAGGTGTGATATCAATGTTGACAGAGGTAACATTCCCTCTGTACCAGTCACCCATTACACCCATCATATCATACAACAGTCCATGTGTCATGTATGTCATTACACATGTCCACCAATTGCAATGCCTACAAACATGCCCAAATGTGTATACACCTGTACATGTAGTGTTGTGCGTTCAGATAACATGCGTGTGCAGTTGCTGATGTATGCAGGTGACATGTATCCTAGTACATCATGCAGTTACAATGCAGCATCAACATTGCCAGCTGTATATGGTGATATGCTGAATGTACGGAAAGATGTACCTCAGGTATGGACAGATTTTTGGATATAACTAAGTGGTGGGGCATCTTTGCAGATGGATGTTTGCTGTGGACAGCTCACAGGTGTGTCACAAGCAGTCCTACAATAACCTGTGTAATCGGTAAGCAATGGTTTTGTTAATTGAAGGACATAGCACAAAACTTAGACAGCAGTCAGGGTGACAGCAAAGGTAAATCACTTGACACCTGTTAATAGTTAAGATGTCCCGTTTGCATATATCAGCACTGTTGCCACAGGAAGTGTCAGTACAGTTTGTAATGCGTGCAATACTGCTGTACATCTGTCATACATATCATGAGCTAGGCAGGTCTGAGATTCACAGTACTGGCATGTGTGGTTCCGTGTGTGTCCACATATGTCACGTATGGTGGGGAATATATCTCAGTTGTTACTCACTCTCCTGTACACTAGTGTACACATCTGTACAAACTGCAATGTAGAAAGCAGGACATAGGCATGGGAGTGTATCTCACACATGTGAGGTATCTGTATGTGCGTGGCATAGGTGTATTTAATACTGAATGCCACAGTGTGTGCATGTGTGTGTGTATGTAGGGCTGTCTGGTCCCTAGGGTGAGGATGTATGTTACCATACTGAACTGATAAGACCCCTCTCCCATCCAGGTGATGCATTCTTCTATCCATGTTGATGTCCCTGATGTTAGGCCATACAGACTAACTGTACATGTGTATTCTCTGTGGCGCGTCATGTGGATGCACAGTACTGTAATGATGATTTGCACATAGGCAGGGGTCCTCACCTCACCAGTAGCAACTGCATGCAAGTGTGTGTTACTGTGTCGGTGAATCCGTGAGTGTGTGGGTGTGTTACTGTGTCACTGAATACATGTGTGTCAATACCGGAGTGTGTGGGTGCAGTTGTGTGTTGGCATCCTATCATGGGAATGTGTATTACTGATTCCCAATGAGGCATCACACTTCCCACTGGCCTCTACCCTTGTAATCAGCTAGACCACTCTCTTACCTCACCACTCCATGTAACTGTACCTGTGATGTCACACTTTATGGATGTCACGTCTGTAGCCACAGTAGCTTAATACACAGCTATCATACTCTTGGATCAGTAGACTCATTTGGAACATGGACATTCTCACCGGTATGTGGCAGCTACATGATGCATGCTGGTATATTCATACATACCTGTGAGTAGTCCACATTGACATATGGGACACTAACTGCAAACACTGGCATCCACTGGCACGTGCAATTAGACCTGAAGGAGGACAGCAGAACATCATGACCAACATGCAGTTACTGTCGTTACACAAGACACATACTGTTAACAGTACAAAATGCATTGTACACCAGTAGTACATGGTACTTCTGCTGCCTGTCAACAGTACTCAACAATTGTAAACTACACTTATCTTCCTAGTCTGTTCACCCTGTGCATCAGACCATATGAGCATGTCCCTGCACTGATGGTGTGGATGTCAGGGATGCGGCACAGGCATCATCATATGCACAGGGAGATAGTGTTTGCCAGAGGCCTAGGCTGCACCATTAGATGACATCATGTGTGTGGATTAAGGCCTTTGATCTAATTGGGCGTGTGTAGATGTTATGCATGTGTGTGTTGCGGTGCCCTACATATGGTTCCAGTGTGTGCGTGTATGTATGCACACAGTTCTGCCATGTGTCTGGCCTACACAGGGGTATTATTGACAGCTGCAGACTGTACAGGCGAGGTTTTACAGTTCATGGTGTCCAGCCATGGACATGTGACCTGTGCCTGCCAGAGGTTGCATGGGCACTACCAGGCAGACGTGCAGATTGGGTACTGTCTGATGTCACTTGTCCACTGGAACCATGTCCCTGTTGGGACCATCCCTGGCCACTTGCACGTGGCCTGCTGTGTCATGGTGTGGACAGCTCAGCACCAGATGCACTGCTGCTGCGACTGCCACTATGGGAGCGGACATGTGAGGTAGCTCATACACATAGACCTGAAACAGGTGATGTAGCAGGCCTATGTCCATGTGCCCGACACCTCACTCCTACCAGATGTTCCAATACAGACAGCTCATGCTCGCGGATTGTCATGCCATAATCAAGGACTCCAACCATGTCACCCAACCGTCTATCCAAAGCTTCAGCAATCTGCTGTTGAGCATTTACCATTGCCTGGATGTTGTTGTTTAAAGAATGGACAGCAGCCCTCTGAAGCCTCTGATCTTCTCTTTTGTGCTGTTCAGCACATGCCTGTGCCTCCATTACAGCCTGAAACATGTGTCTGGTGACACCAGCTGCTGCATCTTGTCTTGCAGGAGCATGTTGGCCAGAGGTCCTCCTACAAGCAGCACTCCCCACGTGCCTGTGTGGGGCACCACCAGTCAATTGGCTGACACCATGGTGTGCAGGCACACCTTCCATAGTTCCCACACTTTCCTGTTCCAAGCTACCATGTGCCAACTGTCCTTCCTCTATGGCCACAGGTGATGGGGTATGTGCAGGCATGGGATCTGTGTGTGGGGATGAAGGGGATATAGCTGGAATGGCAACAAATGGCACAGTTTCAGCCCCTGACAACTCTGCCTGTGCCTCAATCATATGCTCATCATCACTGCTAGAGTCTGTGGGGACACTAACATCAGATGTACCGCAGGAGGGCAACACACCTACATCACCTGTGAGGGCAGACCAGAACTGTACACTGCAATCTATACAATAGACACACACACACACATGTGATATGACAGAAGGCATGCAACATGCATGTGATACGGCAGACGGCATGCAGTGCAGACAATAATAGTGGTAGTTATCATACATCCCTGGGTTGCACACAACAGCATGCATGTGTCATAGCAGATGGCATGCAAATTACACAATCATAGTAGTAGTTAGCAGACATCCCTGTGTTATACCATGTAGACCAGCACAGGTTAACAGTACACCTGTCTGGTGTGTGGCATATGACCTTGACAATCGCATGTAGTATGACAAGTGATCTGCTGACGTGTGCAATGACATGCATACATGTTTAACACAATGGTGTCCTGTCAAATATACAGTGGGGTAATGTTGTCCCAATGCAGTGTTGTCTGTCCACCTTACAGATATACTGCACATTTAGCTGATGTGCATGGCCATTGCAGGGAATCATGAGGCGTCTTTATTGATATACAGTGTGAGTTATAGACACATTTCATAGCCATGACTGTATTCAGATACAATACATATACACTGTGGAATGTGACTCACGTCACTGAGGTGTTTACACACTAAACCATGATGTGGAAGTTGTGACACAGGTCACTGAAGGGTATATGGATGACACCCCTGCACATCTGTAACTATTGCTGCTGCCTGGCAACTATGGCTAGACATGTTGAACACATCGGTACACCATGCCCCACATGACATCTGTGTACCACACACACACACGAGGAGCAAGTATGACATTGATGTCCGACACCAGCAAGGGGAATGTATTGTATCTGTGGGCTGATGTTGATACTGTACAGGTGACTGCTGTCATGTTGTGACACCCTCAAGATGTTCAACACATCTTTTGTGGTGGACTGATGTTACGCCTACACAAGATGTGCACAGGCCTGTAGGATGTCTAGTGTTCCACATCTACAATATAACCATTACACAAAGGCCATAGTTGGACCATGTGTAGCCATTGTACGACAGGGTGTACACACAAGCACATCACGGTTACTGTGTGTGTTGCTCCATGTCTCTAGCCATCCTCCATGGCCATGTGTGTACATGTGTTGGCCAAATTATTGTGAAGGGGCATGTATTTCACATGTCTGTGTTGTCCCATATGGCATTCACCCATAGATGTCATATGCTCCACTGACAACAGGGTTATGCAGACAAAGGGTGGTATGTGGGATATGTTTTCAGGTTAGGTAGGGAGTGTTGCAGCCAGGCCACTAGATGTCATGGACATGTCAAGATAGCACATCACATTGTGTGACATTCATAGCAGGACTATGATCCACACCAGTGAATACTGTGGGCTGGCCATACTCTAGCCCACTGTGTAGTATTGTTTATATTCCCCACATGTGTAGTTCTGATCTGTAGTACATGTCCCTACAGTGAACAGCACAGCCACCATTGTATACACAGCTGTCCACACATCTGACAATGACAGTTTGTGAGGATTCATGTCGGTGAGATGATTCACATAGTTTGCAAGTGTTGCACATGGGTAGGCATTGTGATGCATTGCAGGTCCAACCTGTATATTGTGACAGGGCCATACATTATGTGTACATGTTGTAAATGGCCGCAAGGCAGATAGATCTGTGCATTATGATTCCTGATAAATAATAACAGTGTCACCTGCAATGGGCTGCTGTCACAGCAGAACTCCAGAGGTACCTAAATAGGAGTAGCACAGCAGTATGAGCATTATCCATGCCTGTATGATGGCTACAGGGTGCAATGTACATGTTAACACATACACCAGTACATTAGGCTATACTGTGGTGTATGCACATGTGTGCATACACAGAGTAGCATACTATAGTATGCGGCATGTGTGTATACATGCCTTTCATATGATATTACATTACATATTGTACAGTGACACATGCAACTATATGGAATATAGTTGTTATAGATGCAGTACTGACTTACCAGGCAACTCCAGGCTCAGTGGTTGAGAGACACCCACATCCAAAATATAGGCTAAGGCTTGTGGATGTGGTTCTGCAGGTGTCCCCAGGTTGGCCAGTAGCTCCTCGGTATGTGTGAGTGGGGGCTGGGTTGGTGGTCCACCACCTGTTGCACCTTTTTCCCTGGCGATTGCATTTGCACGCTGTTTTGCCGGTCTAATGAGGTCTGTACCGTGTCTGCTCACCTGCTGGTATGTGCGGTTGTGGCCATCCACATCATTAACCCTCCTGCGAAGTTCCATCCACAGAGCATCCCGCTGTTCTGCATCCTGTGGCACATGGCTGAACAGGATATCATGATTGTCAAGTAGGTATGGGATGAGGGCCTCATCCTCCAAGTGGGGAAAAGGGGGTAGCCTTGCACACGATATACCTGGAAGACATAATGATAGAGACAGGTCACAGTAACTCACAGAGACATACAGAGCTGCAGCTGAACATACATGTGTATCACATTTATTATGTTTAAATAGTTGTATTTGCAAACCTATATGACACTGATGTGTTTGTGTCACACACATGTGACACTCAATGGTGAGTGGATATTATCACCATATATGTGTGTGTGTCACCTGATTACATTGCTCATACTCCATGTGGATGCTGTCTTGATGTGGGCATGTCTGTTTGCCTGTACTGGTTTTCCTACCTATCAGCACATGGCTGGATGTGTCCACATTAATGCAGTCGACCTTGATGCTGTGTATCTGTCACATATAAAGACATACACTGCCATAACGGACATGACCTGTGACCCTGCAGACTTGCTTATGGAAGGTTTTACATGTATGTGTTCTGCCATATACATCTACATGGCACTGTACAGCAATTCAGCATCCTGCCATGTATCACCTGTGTTGCATATGTGATACACATGGGACACTGGCTAGCCAGATGGTATTTGCAGGGATAGATATCAACTATAGCATGTACAGTCAAAGTCAACTAGTAGGCTATATGCCATGGGCCATGTATGAATCTAGGATGAAAGGTTACCTGGCAGTAGCTGACAGGCGGGTCTCTGGGGCCAGGTGAAGCAGTGCCACATTACTGATCCACAGGGTTAATGATAAATTTACCATGTGGTCATCACACCATGTCTGAGAAGGGAGCGATGTGCAGCTTTGATGGACAGGAATGCATAGTATGGCAGGACTATGTAAATTGTATGGGACAAGGATCTGTCCAGCATATGGAAGGTGGATGTCCATGAGGTATGTGTTTGAGATCAGGATGTGTACATGTAGCATGTCCAACATCACTGGGTTGGACATGGATTTAGTCAGGGTATGCATCATGCTACATAGTGGAGATGGTGAATGGGAAGGCTGGTGTAGGCCATCTGCACATGGCCAGTACCCCTTAACGGAAATATGTGATCTGATATGGGACACTTGAGTCCTGTGTATGGCTGGACAATGATCTCTAAATTCATGGATGGCACCCTGTCATTATTAGGGTTGCCACATATGACTACCTGAAAGGTATGGTGATGTAGATATCACAGGAAAGACAATTGCCCAGCCTCATCCCTTACACACAAGTGTCCATTATGTTGACCTCTGCCTAGGTGGTAGTTCATGGGTACAGGTTTATTAACATAGGGGTGACAATGCAATATGTAGCTGTCAGATTGTGGCCATATGTCACACACACCTCACCCACAAAGCCACTTCTGTATGTTGGCCACAACACTCCTGAGTCGGCTATTGCTCCTAGGTCATAGTCATTTGCATACTTCAATAGGCAGATGCCTTCTGTTTGTCTGTGAGGTATGGACTACAATGATGGGGAAATACAATTCAATAACCCTGACTTACTGTAGCTGCCACTGGTGTGATGAGCATGTATTAGTCAGACACCTTCTGTTCTGTTGGTTCTACCAGCAGTCCCATTGCAAAACACTCCTGTGACATAGGAATGTACATCTAGTATACCGAGTGTAGGTGGTACACAGTATGGGTGATGATGTCCTATGACCTGGCAAGGTTATGATATGCAGTGTGAAATCAACCTTACTGTCATCTACATCTGTACTGCTGACATCAATTATTTGATCAAGGTTCATGGCCTTCCAGACCAGACTCAGCAGGGTAGTAGTGCAGTATTCCCATTATTAGTGGTGTCTCCCCCTTTGTGGGTTGTGATACCTGTTGGTGTGCACCATTCAGTGTGTACACAGCCTGACATGGAGTTATGTTTTACATGATGTGTACATGGAGAGCATCTTGTTTTGCCATATGTGTATGATACAACCTGTGATGTGGACAGGTCCCATGCAGCCTGAGTGCAGCTTGTACCTGCATAGTTGTGGGTACAGGGGCCCTGTGGTGTACATGGATATATGATTGTGTACCTGTTGGGGGTCATTGTGTTTATGTTATCCAAGACCCTATCTAGATTGCTTATTCATGCTCAGCACTTGTTCAGAACTTGTAAGCACTAAGTAAGCTACTAATTACAATAGCACTCAATCTTCCTCATTACCTAGAGGTAAACAGGTTTAGTACATACTTTTCTCACTTGCTTAGAGTAAAATAGCTCTTGTACTCACTTTCATCACTTATCTAGGGGAAAGTAATTCTATATTCAGGCATGTCCAAGAGTGAACTGCCAGTGTTCTCTCCTGTCTATCTGATGAATCTGGACATCTTGAGGCAATGTACACATTGCCTCATGTACACAGACAAACCTCTCCACCTACCACCCAACACTACAACCTGTGAGAGATGCACTTATGTAGCCAAACTGGAGGTAAAGCTCTCTCCAACCAAGTCTGACCCTGACAGTCATGTGGAGAAGGTAAACATTCGCACCACACCACACTCATCACATAGTCTCACTGAATCTACCCCACCATTCACTGAGAAAACTACTCGTGTACCAACTCATTAGCTCAACGCTTTCTGGAATTCATTAACACCAATGCCCTGGATCAACAGATCCACACACCCACCAGGGGCAACAATATCCTAGATCTAGGCATTACCAACATGAGTGACCGGTGATCCACACGTGAAGTCAACTCCTCATTCGTCCAATCCGACCATGAGCTGAACACCGTTGATATCCACATCCCGCCCCCACCCCTCATTAAGGGAAGAACATTATAATATGTCTACAAAGCCAATTTCATGCTTCTTAAGACAGACGTGGTGAACGTCATGACACCCATGCAGATGGACAATACTGTTACAACTGCTGAATCCTACACAAATGCACTCTATAAGCACTTACATGAGTGCATGGCTTGTGCTATCCCAAACAGAACCAAGACGCTATACTCCTAATTAAGGAAACCAATCTGGTGGTCCCCTGTCATAAACAAACTGTACTACAGGAGGAAGACACTGTTGAAAATGAGAGTAAAATCCTGTGCATGGAGCAGCTCCCTGGTCAGCTTCAGTAAGAAGGTGAGATCCCTTATAAGATCCCCCAAAGCTAGCTCCGAAAACAAAGCTGCCACTAATTCCAACAACAACCACAAAGCATTCTATAGCTATGTCACATATCTTGATGCCAACACCCAGATCTGCTCTGAGTTACAGCACAAAGGCATGAACATTACAGAACCAACTGATATTGCCAACATCCTGGCAGATAAGTTCAGTGCTACCTTCCCCCCTCCCTCTCAAAGCTGCACACTCTAAAGCCAATATCACCACATCCCAGGCTGCGTTTTACACGAACTTCAGAACGTACTGGCTCCCCACCTACACACCAAGGGCGGGAGACTTAAACCTCGACACGGCTATTAATAGGACGCGCTGGGGGGATAGATTCATCACCCAAAGACTCCCTATGCTGTGGAATAAAATCCCGGTATATGTGAGGCAGAGCACCTCGCTGGCCTTGTTCAAGAGAAATCTTGACCAATGGATGGGAGATCGCAGATATACCCCAGGGATTACCTCAGTGTCACTGCTCAACAGAGGCACAGCAAAATAATGGGTATAGTTCCCCATACTAAAGGGGTGGCGTAAGCCACAAAACTATGGGCTAGGCTTGTAAATGCCCTCGGGCAGATAGCCTAGTATGAACCTATGAACCTAAACCTATGAACCTATGTTCAATAATAGCCTTGCATCGGGCTTAGTGCCCCCTGAATGGCACACAGCAACAGTTATCCCACTCCACAAAAGTGGCACCACAATGGACCATGGGACCTATTGCCCTCTAGGTCTGACTAGCCTGGTCTGCAAGGCTATAGAGCACATCATGGATCTCAGTCACAGAAACATTGGGCACCTCCAAACCTTTGACCCCTCCCAGTTTGGTTTTGTTAAGGGCAAACCATGCCTCCTAAATCTGGTGGACTTCTTAGAGACAGTTACCAAGGCATTAGATGAGGGTAAGGAGGTCCACACAGCCTACCTAGATCTCTCAAAGGCTTTCAACACCATTCCTCATTCTGGTATTATCAACATACCCATCAGCCTGAACATTAACCCCTATGTCATGTAATGGTTTGTAAAGTGGCTCACGGACAGAACCCACACAGTGGGAGTTGCATACCCTAGGTCTGACTGTATACCAGTTACAAGTGACATCCACCAGGGCTCAGTCCTAGGACCCCTCATGTTCGGTATATAATTCTCTGATGTACAGACAGCACACGAGGGTTTAGTTGAAAATGTTTGAAGATGACTGCAAACTAGGGGACATAATTGTTTCCCCAGCTGTTACAGACACCCTCTGGAAAGGTCGCACTGAGACGGATACCTGGTGTCAACATCATGGCTTCAAGCTGAATGCCTAAAAGTGCATAGTCATCCCCTTTAGATATAACTAATTACCCACGGACTATCACATAGGTGCTAGTCCCCTACATACAGAAAAGGTAATAAGGGATCTGGGAACCCCAGTAGATAGCAATCTCTCCTTTGATACCCATAATGACAGGGTGGTTAGAATATCCTTCTACATGGCCCCTCTATTCTCTAATGGGTTCGCATCCAGATCAAAGGAGGCCATTGTGCCTCTCTACTCATGACTTATTAGACCCATTAAAGGATACAACACCCCATTTGGGATATACCTTACAAGACAACTGCAACAGCTTGGAAGACCACAACAGTACCACACCAAGAGGATTACTGACCTCAAACAGATGACCTATGCAGCCCAACCTAAGAAACTCCAGCTGTAATCAGTTGCATACCGCATACTCACAGGTGATCTCTGCTTGACATACAAGGCCCATGTTCAACCCAGTATTGCAGGATATGCTCGACCTAAACAGAGGCCCCTGAGAGCCACATGCTCTAGGGATATACACCTAGCCACAGTGATGACTAGGACATGCTGGACGGATAGATTCCTGACCGTGACACTCCCCATTCTTTGGAAAATGATTCCAATGTACATCAGACAGGGACCCTCACTAGTACCCTTTAAGGGAAACATTGACATGTGGATGGGAGATAGACATGTACCCTGGGGATCACTGCAGTGGCTCTGCTGGACAGAGGCACAGAGAACTAATGGCTCTGCCATTCAGAGGCACAGGGAACTAACCTATGGGGGTGGCAAAAGCCAACACACTCTTGCTAGGCTTATAAATACCCTTGGTAAGACAGCCTAGTACCTACCTTTGCACTTATTACATGTCTTATGTGCATGGGTAGTTAACTAGCTCTTCCATTTTACTTTGCTATAATGCTGATAAACTGTCGGGTGACTAAAAGTCATATGTATCCTGTTATTGTGTATTGTAAATGCCAATAGACATAACAATAATGCTATGTAACTTGTAATACATATCTGCCTACAATACTGTACATTACACAGTTATTGGCACAATATCCCACAATGCAAATCATAATTGCACAGTGGGCCGACCTTCAACATGTTATTCTCAGTAATACACCCATATATATGGCTACTGTTACAATATATCAACATATACTATCCCCTGTTATAGCACATACTTGTTGGACCAGCCCTGCCACTGACAGCGGCTGGTGAGGAATATTTGTCTTCAAAGCCCTTATATAGCATCCCTTGTGATATATGCGGTGTTTGCCTTGTGACCTACAGCAGTACACACAAATACTACAAGCGTTACTATACTCAACAATGCATCACTACAAGATAACTGTTTCCACTATATGGATTGCGTGCACTTTAAATACTACAGAAAAGGTACTAAATACACAGACATACTGACTGTTCTACATACCTTATTAGTAACCCGAGGTGTCGTTAACTGTTGATTCAATCCTTTTCAGTTTGTGTTTCAATCTTCTTTGTAACGTTCTGCTGGTATATACGGATGGTTTGAATGTGTGATAAGCCATCCTTTTCTAGTTAAATATCAGTAACATGTGGTATCCTGACCACCAACTGGTGTTCCAAAGTAGTTAATTAGATGCACATCAGCTGTGCAGCTATTCCATTAGCTGATACCATGGCAACAGTAGTGTATAACTGAGTACTCCTTTTGGGCATTGTCCGTTTGTCTTACTTTCAAGGAAGATGGCCTGGATGTGTTGTTTGTGATGTATTTCAACAGCTATATGGAGACAAACAGAGATATATTAGCTTCATGACTCCCGTGGATTGTGTGTAATGGCTAGACGATTTTGTTCTACATGTGAGTACAGCTGTTATATTTCAGAACATTACTGCTTATGCAGGGTTTGTTTGTACCTGATACTTTTGCAGATGTTTAAGTCTGGCAAGGATGTTTGGGCAGCTCAAGGCTATATGGCTATGCATGAACTGTTATGTGGTTTACAGTGTGCTCACCAGACATCCTTGATTTGATGTACAAGTGTAGCATACTGTGCTGTTACTCAGTAATTAGTAACACATCCCGGTGTACACACAACCCTCTGAAACAGGATTAGTGAAAACAAACCCTGTAACATCAGCAGCTGTTCCATTCTATAACAGCAACTATTTCACATAGGGCCATGTTAGTGTGTCTCTGACAAGGTATGTTAAGGCTTCTGCAGATGTCGTACAGTGAGGGAATGATTTTTTCATAGGTTCATAGATAGGTACTAGGCTATTGGCCCTAGGGCCTATATAAGCCTAGCCAAAGGTACCCTGGCTTTTGCCACCCAAGAAAATTATTTTCCTGTGCCACTGTCGAGCAGAGCCACAGAAGTGATCCCGGGGTGAATTTCCTATCTCCCGTCCAACCATCAAGATTTTTCTTGAAGAGTGCTAATGAGGAGCTTTGTTTGATATAGATAGGTAGTTTGTTCCAGAGTATGGGAAGTCTCTGGGACAGGAATCTATCCCTCCAGCATGTTCTGTTTATTGTGGTGATGAGGTTTAGGTCCCTAGAGTGTGTAGCTCATAGGGATTGGGATTTCTTTAAGTGGAGCATGTCTAAAAGCTCTGGGTTTGACATAGCTTTGTGTATTAGGCAGAGATCACCTCTGAGTAGGCGATATGCAATGGAGTAAAGCTGCAGTTTTTTGAGACGGTCTGCATAGGGCATCTCTTTGAGGCCAGTAATCCTCTTTGTGAGGTATTTCTGTGGCCTTTCTAGCTGTTGTAGATGTCTTGTGAGGTACATACCAAAAGGGGCATTGTACTCTATAATGGGTCTAATGAGTGACGAGTAGAGGGGAACAATGACCTCTTTTTTCCTGGATGAGAAACCTTTTGTGATGAGGTGTGCCACATAGAAGGATTTCCTGACTACTGTGGCGATGTGATTATCAAAGGAGAGACTACTGTCCACCTGTGTTCCAAGGTCTCTTATCACACTTTCGGTGTTAAGTAGACTACCACCTATGTGGTAGTTCATGGGTACTGAGTTTTTACCAAAAGGAATGACAATGCACTTTTTGGCATTGAGCTTGAGGCCATGGCTTTGACACAAGGCATCTGTCTCAGCAAGGCCCTTTTGTAGGATGTCCACATCTTTTGGAGTTTTGATTATGGCTCCTAGTTTGCAGTCATCTGTGAACTTCGTTAGCCAAAGGCCTTCTGTGTTGGCCTGTACTTCAGAGAAGTAGATACCAAACAGGAGAGGACCCAGGACTAAACCCTGTGGTACTCCACTTGTCACTGGTCTGAAGCTGGATTTGGAGTCTGCTACTTTCACAGTGTGGGTTCTGTCAGTGAGCCATTTGGCAACCCATCTTGTGACATAGGGATTTATACCTAGTTTAGTGAGTTTATCTGTAATTCCAGAGTGGGGATGGTGTCAAAAGCCTTGGTGAGATCTAGATAGGCTGTGTGAACCACCTTACCCTCATATACGGCTTTGGTGACTGCTTCAAAGAAGTCTATCAGGTTTAGGAGACATGATCTGCCTTTTACAAACCCGAACTGGGTGGGGTCCTGAGTTTGGAGATTACCAATGTCATTGTTTATAAGTTCCATGATGATACGCTCCATAGCCTTGCAGACCAGGCTCGTTAGGCTAATGGGGCGGTAGTTTCCGGTGTCTGTGGTGGCTCCCCCTTTGTGGAGTGGGATAACTGTCGCTGTGCACCATTCAGTGGGCACATAGCCTGAGGTGAGGCTATGATTGAACATGGTACTTAGGTGGGGTGCCAGTTCGTTCTGTAGATCATGTAGAACACAGCCTGGGATGTCGTCAGGCCCCATGGATACTGTGTTCTTGGCTTTGGATAGTGTGTTTTGTACCTGTGCAGCCGTGATTACAGGAACTTTGCATTCTTCTAGTATAGAGATGGGCCCTTTGGGGGATGACAGAGGGGTAAAGTTAGCACTGAACCTATCTGCCAGGATGTTGGCAATATCCATTGGTTCTGTATATTTAGTGCCATTGTGCTGTAACTCAGAGCAGATCTGAGTGTTGCCATTGAGATTCTTGACATAGCTATAGAATGCTTTGTGGTTGTCTTTAGAGTCAGTGGCAATTTTGTTTTCATAACTAGCTTTGGAGGATTTTATGAGGGATCTCAGCTTCTTACTGAAGCTGACCAGGGAGTTTCTCCAATCATGGGATTTTATTCTTTTTTGCAACAGTTTCTTTCTTCTGTTGTAGAGTTTGTTTATGGCAGGGGACCACCAGATTGGCTTCCTTTTTTTGGAGGATAGCATCTTGGTTCTGTTAGGGATTGCATGATCCATGCACTCATGTAAGTGCTTATAAAGTGCATTTGTGTAGGATTCAGCAGTCATACCACTATTGTCCGTTAGCATGGGTGTTGTGAAGTTCGCCACTTCTGTCTTAAGAAGCGTGAAGTTGGCTTTGGAGAAATGTTTTACTGTGGTTTCCCTAATGGGGGGTGGGGGAGGGATGTGGATGTCTAGGGTGATTAGCTTATGGTCGGATCTGACCAACGAGGAATTGACCTCTGGTGTGAAGCACTGGTTGCCCATGTTGGTAATAACCAGGTCTAGGATATTGCTGCCCCTGGTGGGGGTGTGGATAAGTTGATCCATGGCATTAGAATTTATGAACACCAGAAAACGTTGAGCACAAGAGTTGGTACATGAGTAGTTTTCCCAGTTAATGTAGGGTAGTTGAAATCGCTCATTATTAGGGTGTTAGGTTGTACCCTAATATTTTCCAGTGTATTAAGAAATGAGGAGTGGGAATCCTGGGGCATGGTGGGGGATCTGTAGCAAGATACAATTTGGATTGCAGTCTTGCCCAGAGTTAGTTGCACTTGGGTAATCTCTGATGCATTATGCTGAGCAACTAGCCTGGAGGTGTGGATATACTTAATGAATATGGACACGCTCCCACCTTTAGTGTTTCGGTCCAGGTTAGGTGGCCGAAAGGTGTGGTATGAATTATAACCTGGTAATGCAGGGGTACTCTATGGAGCCTTGAACCAGGTCTCTGTCACTGCACAGATGTCGATGTTCTCCATTTTAAGGAGTGCCTCGAGAGAGTGCATTTTGAGGTTTAGTCTTCTAGCATTGAGTAGCAATACCCTCAGATTCTTCTTGCCTGTACCTGTTAGGGTGGTAAATTTGTCATTTGAACCTTGCCTAAAAAAGTCACTATAGGGGTGGCTAGAGCCTTAGCCAGTATCCAGAATCCCAGGAGCGACAGGTGCAGGCCATCTCTGGCAAAGCATCGTGGCTTGTTGATCATGTCATCCCAGGCAGACAGATACTGGATCCCCTTAGAATGACACCAGAAGCTTAGGCAATTGTGATGTTTTTACAGTTTATATTGTAATTTGTTTGGGTGTGGGGATGATGTTGGTGGGTGTGCATAGCAGATGCAGGTGTGTAGGAACAGCTTTTATACATAATCAATATGTGCATGAGGGTTCCTTCCCTATTTGAACACCTATCCTTTAGTGGACTAATAATATGGTAATTGCAGGCTGATTCATTAAAGCACTGTTAATTGGTTCCTGTATAGCATGCAGGTGATGTTAGTCCTTGAATCCTTTCAGAAATACATCAGAATGTAATAAAATGTTGCTACATGAAAGCTGTGTATTTCTGTCATAGGTATTTACAGTCATTGTAGTTGTGTTGGTGACTGACCCTCTTTGGCTAGGGTTGCCACCTTTTCATATGGCCATAGTGGGACATTTTCGGGACACACATCAGAATTTACAGGCCGACACAAACCCACGGTCAATACAAGGGATAGAACTTTTCTTTCTTCCCTAAATATAAGCTTATTCTTGTAGCAATTTAGTTGTTTATCCTGTTTCTTGTAACATGTAGGTATTTTTGATAAAGAAAGAACTATTGTATGCAACTATTACATTACATATGGGACATAATTATGTCCTACAATCCCAGGACATTTGCCACGTTTAATATATTTGGTCAGGACACAACCACGCAAAGAGGGACTGTCCCTCGCAAAGTGGGACAGGTGGTAACACTATCATTGGCTCATGTCCATAGCACATATTTGTAATAGTGTATAGGCATATACTCTCCATATCCTTTGTTCATAGAGGTTGGTTGTGGCGGAATATGTGATTGCTATGGTCCATGTTATACACATATATGAACACTTCAACCTCTGTATATGGGATACCTATGGAATCCCAAAACCACACAGTTCCGACGCACACAGTACCAGGCCCAGACTCCCATAACCCACATTACCGACAGCGACAGTAACTTGCGAAAGTAACATGAACATGGAACACACACATGCATACACAGGCACACTGCTACCCACCATATACAAACAAACCATCCTACACTACGTATGAGCAGGTGGGCAAGCCTCCCTACACCCCCCATGTAGGTGTCTGTGCCCTCCACACCCCCCACTTTAATTTTCTACCTCCTAGATTGCGCAAACAGATGCACAAAGCTAACCCACACATTACAGTCCTCCAAGAACACACATCACACTCAGAACACACACTTACACACACTACAGCGCTCAGAAACACACTTACACACAGTAACCTACCTGAACCGCAACACCAGAAGCACTGACTAACTGTCCCTTAACATCGTGATTTTACACCTCGCACATCTGGTGTTTCGGTACTGTGTTCTTTCGGACCTTAAACCCTTGGATGACGCGCGGCGGTATGTAAAGCAGTCGGTATGTGGTAGGTATCCCATTTATATGTACCTCCATGGTTATGTAGATGTTGTCAACTATATATATATATATATATATATATATATATATATATATATATATATATATATATATATATATATATATATATATATATATATATATATATATATATATATATATATATATATATATATATATATATATATATGTGTGTATATCTCCGTATATCAACATCTCTCTCTCTCTCTGTATATATATATATATATATATATATATATATATATATATATATATATATATATATATATATATATAAAACATACACCTTTCATTGGGTACATGCCAGTTTGTCCTATTTCAACACATTCCTACTTTTTGTGTTTTATCCTGTCAGTATACACGACTGTCATTGGTACATCTCAGGTAGCTTAGTGGTATGTTATTGTGAAGATTGTGTATATGGTTGTGTGTTCTAATCCTGGCAGTGATATTTTATCTCTCAGGGCAGGCACTGGTAGTGCAAGGGTGATTAACGCACATTTCAGTGGTTGTGTGTTCCACATGTTTATTGTTCTGTGGAAAACTACCTATATATGCAAGCTGTGTTTAAGGTATACTATGTAACATGTAAACATCTGAGAAGATTCCTGTCAGAGATACTCCCCATTATTTGGAACTACATCCCTGATTACATTATACAAAACCCCTCACTAACACTCCAGGGAATCCTTGCAGAGTGGGTGGGGAACAGTGGATACACCCCAGGGATCCCGCATTTGGCTCTGCTCCACAGAGGGACAGTTAGTTAATCATTGGGGTGGTGACAGCAGACACTTTTTGACTATGCTTATGAGTGGCCTCGGCAGTTGGGCATGTACCTACCTATGTATCTATGAACCTCTACATACAGTATGGACACATGCTGATAGCTTAATTTACTGTTCAGGTATTAACTTACCTTGTGCCAAAGGCGGTTGTGTGTAAAATAGTTGAGGGCTACCTATGTAGGATGCACATAGTAGACCACCTATACATGACAATTTACAGGTGCTCGTGTGTGTGTGCCATCCATGTTTGCTGTGTGTGCAGGTGGAGAAGGGTGTCAGTCCATGAGTGCCTACACTGTCAGTGTGTGTGCTATGCATTCCCTCTTTGCCAAGGCATGGGCATACTGGGCATGCCTCTGTCTGCTTACTGGGGCTAGCACAGGGTGTTTATGGTCTGAGTCCCTCTGTGCCTGTGGGTCCCTTGGCAATGGTGGTGGGCTGTAAGGGCCTTCACCAATCTGTCCCTGCTGCAGCTGTACCCGCAGGGTCATATTGTGCAGCATGGCACATACTATGAAGATGTGGGCACACGTGCCTTGAGAGTACTGCAAGGCTCCACCAGATATGTCCAAACAAAGGAACTGTGATTTCAGCATCCCAAACATGCACTCTATGATGATTCTGGTTTCTGCGTGTGCCTCATTATGACATTCTTGTGTGGCTGTGTGTGCATTTTTGATGGGAGTCATCATCCACGGTTCTAGTGCATAGCCAGAATCCCCCACCAGGTGGCCAAATGGGATGTCCCCCCTGGCAAATACCTGATACAGCTGTGAGGCATGCCAGATGTGGGAGTTGTGATAGCTTCCAGGGCTGCCAGCACACACATCCATGATAATGCCCTGGGCATTGCACATGACCTGGCAGTTGATGGAGGGGTATCCCTTGTGGTTTATGTAGCCCCTACCCTGCTGACCATTTGGTGACTTGATGTGTATGTGCGTGCAGTCTATTGCACCCAGTACCTCTGGGTAGTCTGCCACATGGTGGAAGAGACGCATATTGCTGGCCAACACCCCCTGCATTCAGGAGAAGTATATGTGCTCATTGGCATGTGGTAACATGGCATCCAGGTACTGGTGGAGTGCCCTGGAAGCTGATGCCTGTGAGATCCCCATATCATCAACAATTGGCCTTTGGAAGTTACCTGTGGCTAGTATTCTCAAGCTTACACATACCTTTGTGTCCACTGGGATGGGTTCCCCTCTGTTACTTCTGGCTCTGAGGTGTGGCCGGCACAGCTCAACAAGTTACAGTATGATGTCCCTGTCCACCCTGTAAAACTCTACTATCTCTAGATCATGTAGCCCCTGGTAGGTTTCCTGGGTCTGAACACTCTTCTCCTCCTCTGGTGCCTGAGATGGTTGTCAGCATCATCCTCCACACCACCGTCAGTCTCCACATGCTGGTGAATCAAAGCTATAGCAGCCCCTAACATGTACATATTGAAAGTTTCCTGTCTGTATACACCAATGGTGCAGAATGTCTGGGAATACACAACTGTGTGTGTAGGGCTTTCACACCTTATACTATTGTGCAATGGATGATGCTGGTGTAATTGGGTGTGTTTGTGCAATTCCAGCTGTGGGGTATCTTAATTATTGGTTTTACAGCAGGTACTGCTATTGTGGGGCCTTTGGTGTTGACTTACACTTGACTGCCATGATTCATCTATTGCCCTTTACTTCAGTTTTCAACCTGATGCTCCTCCCATTGTCAGACATGCATCCAGCTGCTGGCTTTTTTCCTGTTTTGTACTTTCACAACCCAGGATTGTGTTGAGAAATGTCTTATGTAGCTGATCTACTGCAAGTTTGCTGTGTTCTGCTGTGACAGTTCTCTTTTCTTTGCTGTACGTCACCTCCCCCTTTCCTGTTCTGCAGGTAGCTGCTAGCAGCCTTGTTAGCTGTTGTCTATAGCCCACTGTGAGTACCTAGGTGTTAATTATTCATTTGTACTCCAATTACCATGCTGCAGCATTTCCTTATTGTCTTCCCATATCCTTCCTGTTTCAGCTGTGGTGCATGCCATGCACAGCTGTTTACCAGGTTTCGAGCGCGTTTTCATCCACATTCACATGACCTTTCAGTTACCTTGTGTGCTCTCAGCTAAGCAAAGCTATGGCTACTTCCACACCCCTATCCTGCGGCTTTGCTTAGCAACAGGCAACCTGGATTAGCAATGATCCAATGTGCTTACTGCTATGGTGGCACACCCCTCTCTTGATGTCATGTTTACCTCCAGGCCACTCCTCGGTGTTGTACAGCTATGCCGTGTGGTACATCCTTACACCGGCGGGGCGTTTGCTATTCAGTAGTACTTGACTCATTTGCATGGCATTAACTACTAATTCCTAGTTACCACACAGAACACTGTCACAGACCCTTAGCAACCCTTGCGCCATGGTTGTGGTGTAGCATGCATGCCATTGACTATTATGGGGATATCATGAATTGTGTTACATTGCAGTTTTATGACATCTAAATATATTTTCCTTGTGATCCCGTTTGTGCACAGATGCACTGTGGTTTTACTTTGCTTTAGTGTGGCCATGACATTTAATGTTATTTTTTATGTGTTGTGCATGTTTTTTTATGCCATTGGCTATATATTTAGCCATTGGCATATATTAACATTATAATACGTAAGTTTGGTCCGCTTTCATGGCTCCGATTTTATGTTTGACAAAATGTAAACCTTTTTTTTTGCATTTTTCCATTTTTACATACTTTTTTTTACATTTCTTCATGCTTACGCTATGCCTGCACCACTTCATGAATCGTTATATACCTTCATTTGCATGCTACACTGCTGCGCATGAGGTAATTAGCATACATGGACTGGGAGATGCGCAGCTCTGGCGTACACTCGTAGTGCACGTAGAAACAGCTCGTATCTGAATTGCTCGGTGGCCATATTTGGAGCTAGATCGCTGATGCTACTCTGGCACCTGGTGCAAGCTTCATGAATCCCAGGGATAGTATTATACACATCAGTAATTAAAAACAATGTTAAGTTTCTATAAAAAAAAAAAAGCAGTATTTTGCATATAAGGTGATGTATACCAGCAAATGCAACTAATGTCTAGCACTATGTTAATAATTAAATAATTTAATAATTTAATGCTTTTATTTTCAAGCAGCAGGAGATGAATATGGGCTTGTTTAATCAATTAGAACTCAAGGCACTGGTTTTAAGTTGTCATTTGAATTCCTTACATCCATGGCACTCCAATGCGGCCTTCTTCAAGTATTTTGATATTAAAAAAGGCAACATTTATGCACTTCATATTTTTGGATATGCTTCCTCAAGGCGTTTTTCAGATTTTGTTTTTTAACATCCCTTAAATGCTCATATATCCTGTCTTTCAGGGCTCTCTCTGTTTCACCAGTGTAGAAGGAGGTGCATTTCTTATATAATGTAATATAAACAACTTTCCCAGTGTCACAATTGCCTCTTCTTGGGCATTTTATTTTACCAAACATCATAACCAAAACAGATTCCCCTTCCATAATGAAGGGGCATTGGAGCACCTACCACATTTTAACACTCCATTACATCAGTTGGTAGTTTTTAAAGGTCCCTTGCCTAATTTCAGGAAATTACTAACATTGCGATCTTTCCTATAGATAACAATTGGTTCCACCCCTAATTTCTCTATGTCCATTCCACATATATCAACAACTTTCCAGTTGTTTCTGATTATTTTCTTATGTTTTCTACATCTGCATTGTAGGTAACAATAAAATGTCTATTAAATTTTTGGTTATTATTGGTGCTAGAAGATACCCCTTCATCATCTGAGCCCAGAAGGGGCTTATAGAATCCATTCATCCTTTTTTGATAGACTCTACTGAAAAGTCCTTCTAAAAATTCATGGGGATGCACCCTATCTAATAATATTAAAGTCAGTTTTTCATTTTCCTGATAGAACATTTCCAAGTCAGATACCATCCTTGCTAATCTTACTAGCTGTCCTTTGACAAAAGCTTTCTTTTGGTGTGGGGGGTTACAACTATCATAGTGAAGCAACGATATGGAATATGTGAGTTTCCTAAAAAAAAATTAGATGTAAAACATTTATTAATATAATACAATTTTAATTCCACATCCAAATAAATTATATCAAGGGATTTATTCAAAGCAAAGCTAGGAAATTCAGTGGAATTGTTAATTTAATTAAAAAAGTCCAACAATATGGAGTCAGTATAACGATATATTGGACTGATATTCTCTGCAAGAGGTTCTGGGCAATTGGGTCTTTAGAAGTGCAGTAAGTGAGATCTCTCCTTAAAAGTCTGTAAAACAATAAATAATGGGACAAGGCTTCCAGTCACTTTAAGAGCTCAGTAACTTTAAGACTGTGATCCTTTTCTTACGAAACCTTTGTGGTCTTTCTAATTGTTGGGTGTGTTTAGAAAGATACATCCCAAATGGATATTTTATTTGATAACTAGCCTGATCAATGCTGAGTATAATGGAATGATTACCTCTTTAGACCTTAATGTAGTTTAGTGAGCTCAGTTTGTGAGCTACTGGTGATCTGCCTGGAGGTAATATCTTCTGTGAGAAATCTGGGAACTCCACCACAGATGTGATTGGGGTGAAGGTGTGCAAACATATAATCCTTGTAAAAAGGAGTGTTCTCTACATTTAAACAAAGTTTAAGTAACTTTGCGGACAGGGATGTTTTTGTATATGCTTGAGTGCCTTAAGATAAGGCAATGTATTGCCTAGACTTCTAGTACTGAAGAGGAGAGCAACTTTAATGTGATCCAAATTCAGAGCTACCTAAATGTGATCCAAATTCAGGACTGATGTCTTAGTAACACTAAAATACCAATTAATTGGACTTTGATTAAAAACAACAGATGTAAAACAAAACTGAGTGACTACAGCTCCAAATTTTGAAAACCAAAACACCAAACAACCAGAAAAGGCAGCCACAACTCCAGAATGAGAACCCAGTAATTAGCCACAAACAAGTTATCCAAGAAGTAGTGTAAATGTAAAAATAGATTTATTTTTTAGTGCAAAACTAATTTATTTAAGCTTTGAAATAATGTTAGCTTTTTATCCACCAACAAAAACATAACAACAGACAAATATCACAGGGTGGTTTATATTAAGTTAATTGCAGGATTGTTAAGCATCCTTAGCCAATAACCATTCAAAAACAATGAACTTGTCCTGCTATTCCTGCATGTTAAAAGGTACAGTAGAAAAAACTGAGAAAGTTAAATAAAATATTTAGTAATATTGACCTATTCCAATAGATCAAAAGGGCTGATAAAAACAATAAATCAATTGAAAAACATAAACAGTTGTTAATAACTACAATTTAGAGTAAATTAACAAATCAAAATCCCTGCATAAAAGACTTTTTCTTAAAAAAAAACTGCATAAAATCATAAAAAACTGCATAAAATCATCTTATCAACCACAAACATTTTTTTGAAATGTAAAGAATGCAAAACTAGTAAATATTAAAAAAAATCCAAAATTTCTTAAATAATAAATAAGCAAATAATTGTTTATACATCATGTGACAGTTCAATAAGAAAATTTTATATGTGCATTTGTTTTAGTTATAATTTCCAGGCCTTTTATTTGAGCACTAGAATCAAAGAAAGTGCGTCATTTGAGCTAGGTGGATACTTAGCATCCATCCTCAGTTGCCAAATGAATTCCTTGATCTCTATTATTTTCTTTCCTTGCTCTTCCCCTCAGGTTATATGGATTTTTTTCTAAAATAATAATGGAAAAATTTTTAAATTCCTTCCACCCCAGGTATGTTTATATAGAGCATTATTAATATTGCATTTAGCGATATCATAATAATGCTCATATATCTGATTTTTAAGTCATCAGTCTATTTTTCCCACACAGAGCTAATTAAATTATCCCCTTAATGGTACATTTACCCCCTTGGGGTACTTCATGGAGCTCAAACTGTTTTTAACTTAATGGAACTGGATTTTAAAGCATATTTGGATTGACTACAAAAAAAAAAAAAACGCATTTTTGTGTACTTCTATTCTACTAATCTTCCAAAGATGTGTTTTTATTGGATTTAGCTATGTTCTAATGTCATTTACTCTTTTGTAAACAGAAACAGGTTTCTCCTCCAAAATTCTTAGTAGTGTTTCACCAGCATTGTACTTTAGAGTGAACGTGCTTTAGTATGACGTAACAGTGGGTATCTTTGTGGGAGAATTTCTATTACTCAAGTGACAATAAGTTATAATATTTGTGTTGTAGTGTGTTGTAATGTTATTTTTATCCAAACTCAGAAAACATATTTACTCATGTTGCTCACATTGTTCAAGTCAATACCAAGTAGAGGGGTACATTTCACCATCCACCCTTCAAATATTTCATCACTGATGGCCTTTATTAAGTCATATGGAGATTCTCTTTCTAAAAACATTTTTTTCCTATTTCGTTCTTTCAGTATCAAATAAGTTCTTATCAGAAATCATACTGGCCAGTCTTACAAATTGCCCGTTTACAAGGCTTTTCTTTTGAATACATGGTTTGCACTTTTGAAGTGTAAATAACTATTTGAAAACATTTACTTTCCCATAATTCTGGCTTGAGTCTCCCTAAAAAAATCCTGAGCCCCTGATCATATGGGTAGGTACCTCTTGGATGGGCTTCAACACTGTCTATCATTACTACAAAAGGATAAGTCTTTCAACCGGCAGCTGAAACAATAAGCCTAAAGGGCAGATTAGCTATACTTTTGTGTATCTTTATTATTAGAAAGATAGATGGTATCAATGGATTGGTGTTTCTTAAAAAATTGTATTTGGTAATGTCCAATACTGCTGAACCCAATCTTCCTCCACGTATTGGTCAATTTTGTTGCAAACTATGTTACCTTCTTTAATAGAAGCTGTTGTATATGATCCACTTTCATAAAGAATCTTTAACATTTCCACACTGTAATTAAATATTTTGATACACAACACAATCCCACTACCCTTTGTCAGGCTTCATAACTGTCACAGAACAATCCCTTTTTAATTCTTGTAATAGGGAAAATTCTTGCCGAGTTAAATTGTGACTATATGTTCGCATATTACCTTTTTGCAAGATGTTTGTAAAA
The DNA here is from genome assembly GCF_019279795.1 of Protopterus annectens. Taxonomy (NCBI): domain Eukaryota; kingdom Metazoa; phylum Chordata; order Ceratodontiformes; family Protopteridae; genus Protopterus; species Protopterus annectens. The sequence continues at coordinate 1,922,727,994 of NC_056729.1, forward strand.
TTCACATTCACAAGTGTTGGTATGGTTCATAACTGGCATCATTAAACTTTTCTTTTTTAGTGTCTTGTTGTCTATAGTATGATCTGCTGCAATGTTTTCAAGTTGCACAGCAGAACTCAGCTTCCTAACATACAATTTAAATTCTACAAGAGTGTCAACTAAGTTGTACTTGGGTGTTGGTACGAAAGCAAACCCCTTTTCAAAGAAGGAAGAGTAATCATTGGTTATTTCCAAACTGCTGTAAATGTAAATGGTGAAGTTGTTGTGGGTGGCTATAATACCATCATTGCTGAATGCAATAATACTAGGTGGAGTAATTTCACTCAAAATGCTCTGTGTCTCTGTGAACCCCTGCTTAAATGACTCCTTTGATTCCAGTGCTCAAAGAAAAGGCTTGGAAATTATAACTAAAACAAATGCACAAACAAAATTTACTTATTCAATTGTCACATGTATAAACAATAATTTGATTATTTATTATTTAAGAAATTTTGGGCGATTTGGTACTTTTTATTAGTTTCGTGTTCTTTACATTTTCAAGAAAAATAATGTTTGTCGGTTATAGGATGATTTTTATGTACTGTTTTTTTAAGAAAAAGTATTTTATGCAAGGATTTTGAGTAAATTACTCTAAATTGTACTTATTAGCAACTGTTTATGTTTTTTTCAAGTTTTTTATTCTTTTTATCAGGCTTTTTGACCTTTTGGAATAAGTTAATATTACTAAATATTTTGTTCTTTAACTTTCTCAGTTTTTTCTACTGTAGCTTTAAACATGCAGGAGTAGCAAGACAGGTTACTAATTGCTTTTGAATGGTTATTGGCTAAGAATGTTTAACAATCTGTCAGTTAATTTAATATAAAATATAAACCACCCTGTGATCTTTGTCTGTTATTCTGAAGAAGCACGTTTTTGTCGGGGGACAAAAAACTAACACTGCAATTTCAAAGCTTAAATAAATCAGATTTTGCACAAAAAATAAAACTGTTTTTACACTATTTCTTGGATTACTAGTTCAGGGCTGATTACTGGGCTCCCATTCTGGAGCTGGTGGCTGCCGTTTCTGGTTACTTTGCTTAAAAAGGCAATGGGATACACAGGCCCTGGGATTCATGAAGCTTGCGGCAGGCGCAGGCGTAGCGTAGGCGGTATAATGCCAAATATGGCCGTCGAGCAATTCAGGTACGATCCAATTCCACATGCACTACCGGTGTATGCCAGAACTGCGCAGCCCTCGGCTTAGGAATGCTAATCACCCCATGCGCAGTGCCGCACCATGCAAATGAAGGTACATAGCGATTCATGAAGTGGTTCAGGTGTAGCGTAAGCCCACGGAAATGTAAACCAAAAAACAGTGTTTACATTTTCCCAAACAGAACATCGGAGCTATGGAAGTGGCCCAGACTCATGTATTGCAAAGTTAACATATGCCAATGGCTAAATACACAGCCAATGGCATAAGAAAAGATGCACAACACCTAAAAAACAACATTTAATGTCATGTCCACAGTAACGCAAAGTACAACCACAGGGCATGTGTGCGCAAACTGGAACACAAAGAAAATATATACAAATGTCATAAAATCGCAATGTAATACAAATCAGGATTTCACCATAATACACAATGGTATGCATGGTACACCACAACCAAGCTGCAAGGGTTGCTAAGGGTCTGTGACAGTGTTCGGCGCGGTAACTATGAATTAGTAGTCAATGCCATGCAAATGAGGCAGGTAATACTGAATTGCAAACATCCCGCCGGATTAAGGATGTACCATAAGACGCAGTGCTATAACACAGAGGAGTGGCTCAGAGGTATACATGACATCAGCAGTGGGGTGTGCCACCGTAGCTGTAAGCACATTGGAGCAATGCAAATCTGGCCTGGCAGTTGCTAAGCAAAGCTGCAGGACAGGGGTGGGGAGGTAGGTATAGAATCGTTTAGCTGAGAGCACATATGGTGCCCGAAAGCGCTTGTGTACGGGGATGAAAACGTGCCTGAAACCCAGTAAGTGGATGCACGCGCCGTGAACCATAGCACAAACAGGAAGGTCAGGGGAAGAAAAGAAGGAAATGCCGCAGTAGGGTAATTGGAGTACAACTGAGCAATTAACACCTATTAACTCACAGCGGGCAATCAACGGCAGCTGACAAGTCTGCTTGCAGAAACCTGCAAAACAGGATAGGGGAGGCATCGGATTGCAAAGAAAGGAGAACTGTCAAGAAAGAGCAAAGCAAACCTACAGTAGACCGGCAATACAACACATTACGCAAGATAAGCCAGGTCTAGGAAAGTACAAATGAAAGCAGGCTGCTGGATGCATGCCAGAAAATGGTAGGTGAAATGTAAAGGGAAGGGCAAGAGGTAATCCACGGCAGCCAAATGTAATTCAACACCAAAGGCACCACAATAGTAGTTCCTGTAGTAAAACGCATAAGATAACCTGTAGTTACGATCATACATACACACCCTATGACATCATCGGTGTTCACAGCACAATAGTATAAAGTGTGAAAGCACCCTACACATACCTGTGTATTCCCAAACACTGCACCATAGGTGTAAACACATGGGGAACTTTTAAAATGTACATGTTGGGAGCTGCCATAGCTGTGATTCATCACCATGTGTTAGAGACTGATGGTGTTGTGGAGGATGATGCTGACAACCACCGCAGGCCCCGGAGGAGGAGAAGAGTGTTCAGACCAAGGGTAACCTACCAGGGGCTACATGATCTGGAGATAGTAGAGCATTACAGGGTGGACAGGGACATCTTACAGCAAATAGTTGAGCTGTGCCGGCCATGCCTGAGAACCAGAAACAACAGAGGGGAACCCATCCCAGTGGACACGAAGGTATGTGTAAGCTTGTGAATACTAGCCACAGGTACCTTTCAAAGGCCAACTGGAGATATAATGGGGATCTCACAGGCATCAGCATCCAGAGTACTACACCAGTTCCTGGATGCCATGTTACCACATGCCAATGAGCATATATACTTCCCTGAACTCAGGAGGAGTTGGCCAGCAATATGCGTCACTTACACCATGTGGCACACTACCCGGAGGTACTGGGTGCGATAGACTGCATGCACATACATATCAAGTCACCACCCGGTGAGCATGGTAGGCGCTACATAAACCACAAGGGATTCCACTCCATCAACTACCAGGTTGTGTTCAATGCCCAGGGCATTATCATGGATGTGTGTGCTGGCAGCCCTGGAAGCTACCATGACTCCCATATCTGGCATGCCTCACAGCTGTATCAGGTATTTGTCAGGGGGGACATCCCACATGGCCACCTTGTGGGGGATGCTGGCTATGCACTGGAGCCGTGGATGATGACTCCCATCAGAAAAGCACACACACCCATGCAAGACAACCATAATGAGGCACACACACAAACCAGAATCATCATAGAGCGTGTGTCCAGGATGCTGAAATCACGGTTCCATTGCTTGGACACATCTGGTGGAGCCTTGCAGTACTCTCCAGGCACGTGTGCCCACATCTTCATAGTATGTGCCATGCTACATAATATGATCCTGCAGAAACAGCTGCTGCAGGGACAAAATGGTGAAAGCCCTCATAGCCAACCGCAATTGCCAAGGCCATCACAGGCACAGAGGGATTCAGATTACGAACACCCTGTGCCAGCCCCAGTATGCAGACGGAGGCATGCCAATATGCCTATGCCTTGGCAAAGAGGGAACGTATAGCACATACTCTGACAGTGTAGGCCCCTATGGACTGACACACCTCTCCACCTGCACACACAGTAAAATGGATGGCACACACACATGACAACCTGTAAATTGTAATGTATAGGTGGCCTACTGTGTGAATCCTACATAGGCAGCCCTCAAACATTGTACACACAACAGCTATTGGAACAAGGAATGTCAACACCTGAACAGTACATGCACCTATCAGCATATGTTGGTGCTGTGTGTATAAGTTCCTAGGTACATCAGTAGGTGCACGCCCGATTGTCAGAGGCCATACACCAAATGAGGCAAACAGTGTCTGCTGTCGCCACAACATCGAGTAACCAACTGTTGTTCAGTGGAGCAGAGGCAATCGCGGGATCACATGTGTGTAAGCACTGTTCTCCACACACTCTGCACGGATTCCCTGCTGCCTTAATGAGGGGCTCCACATAATGTAATCATGGATGTTGTGTCAAGGCATGGGGTGTACCCATGACAGGTATTTGTCACCCCGGCATGCTCCACCTATGGTCGTTTGAAGGTGTAGCACATTATCGTGTGTGGCTTACTGTGATATACATACCCAATGCTGGAGCACATCCAGTAAACATCACATGGACATAATTGTAACATTAATTGGACTAATCCATATGTAAACTAACTGACTTACCCATGTGAGTGCAGTATGGAGTAACAGCCGTAGTATACTCCATATACAAAATGCCATAACACGTGCACAAATCCCAGATGGCCAAGTGGTAAATGCAGTGACCGTCATGCATGTTCCCGGTCCCACGTCCTACAAGGGATGTAATGTAATCCTGAAGGCACGAATAATGCATGTCAGATGCAGGTCATCAGATCATGTTTAGCACACATTAGCGGGAATATGCATTGCCCAGTGCTGGTAAGCGTCGTTTAAATATGACTATACGGATATGCATGAAACAGGGCTAAGCTTCTCTGAATATCGCACAGATCACGGTCAGTGATGTCCAGAACAGGTGAAACCAGCATTATTCACCCCTGTACTAATAGCACCTGCTCTGAAGGGTAAAATGACCACTGCCAGGAGTAGAACACGCAATTATGTATACAATCACCTAACACTATGGTAGCCAAGATGTACCTATGGCAGGTGTGTAATGTGACAGGTTCAGACACAAATGTGCGGAGTCCAGGAAACAGTATATACCGACAAGTACACAATGAAAGGTGTATTTTGCCTGTCACTTTCTCTGTCAGATATATATATATATATATATATATATATATATATATATATATATATATATATATATATATATATATATATATATATACATATTTACATATATATAATACAGACAGAAAGGATGATAGAGAGATATATGTTGATATATACGGATTCACCGATATCTGCAAATATATAGATAGGTCAACGACATTCATAAAACCTTGGAGGTACAAATAAATAGGATACCGCCAACTATGGAATGTGTCACATACTGACAAACGTAACCACAAAGCTGAAAGACCGAAAGAACACAGTATCGGAACACTAGAACCGCAAGTAATATTATCACGATATGAAGGGGCATTTAGTTACCGCTGCCGGTGTTGCGGTCCACGTAAGTACTGTGTTCAGCTGTGTTTGTGATTGCCGTAGTCTGTATATGTGTGTGTGTTGAGGGTGCCTTGTGCGTTTCCGTCTGACTGTAATGTGTGTGTGTGTGTGTGTGTGTCTGCATCGTGTGGCTGTTAGTGCCAACTCGGAGGTAGATCCTTATGGTAGGCGTGGTTATAGCTAGCCGTAGGCATACAGTTACCACCTGTCCCACATTAGGAGGGACAGCCCCTCCCTGGGCAGTTGTGTCCTGACATAAAACATTACAAAGGGCAAATATCCGAGATTGTAGGACATTATTATGTCCCATATATTATATAATAGTTGCATTAAATAGTTATGCCTGTATGTAAGAAACTTAAATGTTACATGCAATATGATAAGCAGCCAAAGTCCTACAACAATAAGTATGTATTGAGGATAAAAGTATGTGCTATCCTGTGGACTGACCGTGGGTATGTGTCGGCCTGTAAACACTGTTGTGTGTCCTGCAAGTGTCCCACAATGGCCATTTGAAAAGGTGGCAATCCATGCCAAAGAGGTTCGGTTACCAACACAAGTGCAATGACTGCAAATATCTGTGACAGAAATACATGGGACAGCTGTCATTTAGTAACATTCCTTTACATATTGCTGTAATTCCGGAGGTATGGAAGTATCAACCTCATCTGCATACTATATAGAAACCAATTAACAACGGCCCAATGTATATGCCCGTAACAAAAGTCTACTAACTGATAGCTTATAATTAGGGAAGGAGCCCACACACATATATGGAATATGTAGAAATGCAAGTCCCACAAACCTGTATATGCTACGTACACCCACCTACATCCTCCACACATGAAACTATAGCAATACAGACTGTAATTACAGCACAAACATCCAGTCAGTCAATTACATCTGCAGAAGTGTTAACATACCTTGTAAGAGACACATTTAAAGGCGCCATGTGAAATCGTAGCCATTGTATAATGGAACAAACGGCGATGTTACAGGTTTTGTTTGCAATAGTCTCTTATCAGATGGTTGGGATGACAGGTACACTCACGTGTAGAGCCACATACTCTAGCCATCACACACAATCCATGGGGGACATGAATCCAAACTATCTGTGTCTCATAACATGGCAGTTGCAATTAAACACAACAAAACACAATACAGGCCATCTCCCCAAAGGTAGGGCAAATGGGCAACGGCCAAGTGGAGAATTCAATTATACCACACTGTTGCCACGTAATTGGTGAATGGAGTAGCTGCACAGCTGATGTGCAAGTAATAAGTCACTCAGGAACACCAATTGGCGGCAGGAAACCACGTTACAGGTATTGACATATATAAGGATGACTTGCCAGACATTCAAACCATATGCTCATACCATGGAACTGTTTAAACAGTGTAAGAGAGATAGTTATGAAAGTCCAGAACAATAACAAGGTATGTAGAACACTCGGTATGTAAGTGTATGTATAGCCTGTTTTGTATTAATTATGTTAGTGCATGTATAGGCTGTTTTGTATTAATTAAAAGTGTCCGCAATGCATAAAGTGGGAAAAGATATTATGTACTGATGTCTTGCTGAGCATAGTAATGCTTGTAGAAATTGTGTGTCCTGCAGTGGGCCACAAGGTGCACATCACAGACACCACAAAGGATGCTACATGAGGGCTTTAAACAGAACAATTCCATACCACCCGCTGTCAGTGGTAGGGTATGTCCAACAAGTACGTGCCGTAGCAGGGGATAGTATATATTGATATACTGTCACAGTAGGCATGTGTATGGGCATATAACAACAATGACATGTCTAAGGTGGTCCCGCTGTGCAAGTATGCTTTGCATTATGGGATAATATGTAAAATATGTGTAATGTACAGTATTGTAGGTAGATATGTCAGATATTCTACACAGCATAACAGGCACATCATGCATACCAAAGGTATCATCTATTGGCATGTACAATATACAATAACAGGATACATATGGCTTGTAGTCACGGGACACTGTAATAGCATGATAGCTAATCTAAATGGAAGAGATACTCAATTAACCATTATCAAAGGACATGTAATAGCTTCACAGATTCACAGTGGGGTACTATGCAGTCTGGCAAGTCTATGTGTAAGTTCAATTACAGTGTTCACACCAGTGGCACCTCTTTAGGGTAGTGTCCTGTCTGTGAACAGCAGACCCATGTGTTACCTGCACCTCTGTACAGTACAGCCACTGCAGTGATCCCTGGCGTACATGTGTCTCCCATCCACCAAGTGAGGTATCACATGAACAGTGCTACTGAGTGTCCCTGTGTGATGTACATAGGAATCATGTTCTAAAGCATGGTGAGTGTCTGGTTTGGGAATGTAACCCTCAAGCACATTCCACTCATCATTGCATGTGTGCACATATCCATGAGCATGTTGCTCACAGTGGCTTTTGCTTATGTCGCTTATGTGGAGTATATCCATGAATATTGTTGTGGACATAGGCCCTGTCTGTTCAGCAGAGGTCACCCTGAGTATGTAGTATGGAAATGTGTACAGACGTGGTGTCCATAGTTCTGCCACATACGTCAACCATCGGAGCTCAATAAACATCATGGCGTGTTAATGTTGTGGTATGTAAAGCCGTAGCTGTTGTGTAAGGTACACCCTCGGGGTGTTGTACCCTTGAATGTGTGTATACGTCTGGAGTTCAGGGGCAAAATGGGTGCCTATGTTCCAGCTACAAACCCAGTACAGATAAGTGTGGCCATGTAGAAGGATATCCATGCCACAAAGGAGTGGGTGCGACATACATATGTACTACGATCACGTACAATGTGACATGTATGTTGGGGACTACCACCTATGTGATAGTCAGTGGGTGAATGGTGTAATGCAAAGGGGATGTTCATGCACCTTGTGTCATGCAGCTTGAGGCCATGATATTGATATCAGGTATCCGTCACAGTGACACCCTTATAAAGGGAGTCAGTTTCAGCTGGTGGATCAATCATGGTGCTTTGTATGCAGTTGTCTGTAAAGCTAGGCAGGGAAAGTCCCTCTGTGCTAGCCTGTACCTCAGGGAAGCATATACCGAACATGAGGGGCCCTATGACTGAGGACTGTGGTACGCCAAATGTAACTGAAATACAGTAGGTACTATGGTATGCTACCCTCATTGTGTGTGTCCTGTCCGTGAGCCACTTTGCATAACACCCTGAGACACAGGGGTCGATGTGCAGGTGGATGTGTATGTTGTCAATACCAGAATGGAGAACAGTGCTGAAAGGCAATGAGAGGACAATGTAGGCTGTGTGGACCCCCTTACCGTCATCAACTACCCTGGTAACTGTATCAAAGGAGTCCAACAGGTGTAGGAGCCATGCTCTGGCCCTAACAAGTCCAACCTGGGTGGCATCAAAGGTCCAGAGCCCACCAATGTCTCTGTGAATGACTTCCATGATGATTTGTGCCATAGCCTAGAAGAACAGTCCAGTCAGGTGTATACGGCAATAGTCCCCCTCGTGCATTATGGCGCCACCTGTGTGGAGTGTGATAACTGTTGCTGTGTGCCATTCAGGGGCCACAATGTCTGATACAAGGCTATTACTGAATATGGTGGCCAAGTGGGGAGACCTGTCGTTTAGAGGTTTGTGTAAATCACAGCCTGGGATGTTGGACAGTCACATGGGGTCAGTGTTCCAGGCCATATAGAGTGCAGGGTAGTACTGTGTAGGTGTGACCGCAGGGACACCACAATGTTCCTGCATGGATTGTGGCCCTGTAGGGAGTGAGAGGGTGTAATGTTAGCATTGAACCCATCCGCCAGCATGTTGCCAACATCCCCTGGTTCTGAAATGTTCCTGAGTAACTGTTGTATGTCAGAGCAGATGTGGGTATTACCATTGACTACTGACATACCTCCATAATGCCTTGTGGTACACCCTGGAATGTGTCACAGTAATGTTTACGTAGCTAGTTTCGGAGTATGTGATGAGGGATCCTGTAGCTCTACTGAGGCTGATCAGTGAGCTACCCCACCCATGCGATTGTACTCCACTTTGCAACAGCCTCCACCTGTTGTTGTAAATTATGTCTATGGAACTGGACCATCAGAGTGGCATCCATTATCTGGTAGGTACCATCATGGCTCTGTGTGGAATAGGATGATCCATGCAGTCGTGTAAGTGCGAATGAAGTGCACAGGGGTATGTTTCAGCATTTGTATGTTCATTGTCCACCTGCACGGGTGTCATGTCATTAACTACTGCTGTCATAAGATGTCTGTAGTAGGCGTTGTAGTACTCTTGTACTGTGCATGCCATGAAGGGTGTGGTGCTGGGATGTGGATAACAAGGGTGATTAGCATATGTTCGGAATCCACCAACAAGGGGATAACCCCAAGCGTGGAACACCAGTCACATGTTGGTAGTGTCCATGTCAAGGATATTGTTGGTCTTGGAGGTGGTGTGTATGGGTTGATCCAGCCGAGTGGAGGTTATGAATCCCAGACAGCTTTGGCCTAATGTGTCGGTACATGAGTGGCTATCCCAGTTAAGTGTGGGGTAGTGTCAGTCTCACATCAGTAGTACCTATCTGAGCCCTACTGTCCAGTACACCAAGAAATGAGATCTGGTAACCGTGGGGTATGTTGTTGAATCTGTAGCTTGTTACAATGTGTATAGCAGTTCTGGCCACAGTTAGTTGCACGTGGAGCACCTCTGATGCATTGTGCTAAGTAACTAGCCAGGATGTGTGTACAACATAGTAGAATATGGGACAACCTCAGCCATGGGTGTGCCAGTCCAGGTTACATGACTGAAAGGTATGGTCTTTGTATAACCTGTCATTGCAGGTGTGCTCTGCAGAGCCTTGAGGCAGGTACCAGTCACTGCAGAGATATTGAAGTGGTCCATTATAAGGAGTGCTTTGCCTGCCTGCGTCAGAGATGAAGATGTCAAGCATTGCATCACATGACCCCATGTTTTGCTTGCCTGTTCCCGTTCTTGTGGTGAAATGTATTGGAAACTGTGCAAGACAGGCAGTATAGAAGCAGCAAAAGCCTTACATGTTATCTGTACTCCCAGGGCTGACAGGTGTAGGTCATCTGTGCCAAAGCATCATGTTTTGTTGACCATGTCAGTCAAAGCGGACAGATACCAGATGCCTGTGGAATGACAGCAGAAGCATAGGCAACTGTTGAAGTGACACAGTCAGTCACTGTACAGTGGTATCAGGTCCAGATGAATGCATAATGCTCCCCAGGGCTTGTCCCATACCTTCAGGGCTACAAGACCGGTGAGCTATTGCATGTCCCTGCACAAGTAGTCTGTGAAGTTGCATCTCAGGGCAGTCACACTAACATGGAGAATGACAGTCAAATTGTACCTGGTGAGGTGTGGCATGGGTGCATAGGTTATGTTGCAGAACCAGTTTCCCGACAGCAAGATGTAAGCGACTATCACCTTGTGTAGCCTGCTGAGTGGAACATCAGTGTGACCGCCTACAGAGTCACCTATGACAGGTGTGTTGTGTATGTTATAACACCCTATTGGCTGTATGTGATGGGCGCATATGAGTCTGTGGGCTATAAGGTATTGTTGTTGTGTTTGGTGATGGGGGCTGCCTTTGGTGCCTACACAGACTATGGAGAGGTACTGCACAAGTTGTACTCATATGTGTGGCCTGTGGTGGTGGAGATTTTGTGAGACTATGTGATGAGTGGGGTGTGTTGTGAATGTTACACATCCCCACATGATTGTCAAGTTGAGTCAGGGTTGGTGACAGCATTACCCCCAGCAGAGCTGCATATGTACATCTCCCACAGGCTGTAGTGTCATATGTTGGGAGGTGAGCATTGACTGTGTACATGAGACAATTGCTCTATTGCCACATGTATGACATATTCATCATATAGACAGGCAATAGCACTGGTACGTGACAGTTGGACATGCCTGTATATACAACCATGTCTCACAGGATATGTGAGTTACGTGTGTACAACAGCTGTTGTACTGTAAGCAAGCTGGAAATGTAAGGACAGACAGTGTACTTGTGAGAAATGGTGAGGAACGGGTGCTATATTAATCAGTAGCTCATGAAGTACTCACAAGTTCTGAACAAGTGCTAAGCATGAAAATACAATACAGATAGGGTGTTGGATAATATCAACCCACAAGTGGTGACGACAGTCATAATTGGTGGCACCACACTATTACCCTGCTGAGTATGGTCTGCAAGTCCATGAACCATTATCAATGTAGATGTTAGCAGTACAGATGCACATGACAGTATGGATGTTTGACTGCATATACCTTCGTATGTCACAGGAGTGTTCTACCAGTGGCCTGTTGACAGAATCAACACTACAAAAGGTACCAGAGTGACATGTGCATATAACACTAGTTCCTGCTACAGTAAAACAGGGTTAATGTGTTGTACTCCACCCTCATTGTAGCCCATACCACACAGACAAATGTGAGGCATCTGTGTATGTAAGGATGTGAATGGCCATGACCTATGAGAAATAGCTGTCTCAGTGTTGTGAACAACATACAGAATGGGCTTTGTGGGTGAGGTGTGTGACATATGTGCACATTCTGACAGATTATATCAGCATTGTCACCACTAGGTGAATATCCCTGTACCCATTAACTACCACCTAGGCTGCGGTCAACATTATGGACACTGTGTAAGGGATGGTGCTGTGCAGTTCACCTCCCTGAGTTGGTAACATATACAGGGCCCCTTAGGTAGTCATATGAGGTACCCATGTCATGACAGGGTGCCACACATGAGCATGGAGATCATTGGTCAGGCATACACAGCACTCGGGTGACCAATACTGGATCACATATCACCTTTAAGGGGTATTGGCCATGCGTGGATAGGCGATACCAGCCTTCACAATCCTCACCTCCACTATGCAGCATGCTGTCTACCTTGCATAAAGACATGTGCTACACAATGATGTTGGACATGTTACATGTCCATATCCTGATCTGAAAGACATACGTCATGGAGAGCCACCGTCCTACTACTAGGATCGCCACATGCTGGACAGATCCCTATGCCATACATGTGACATACTCCCGCCATACCATGCAACCCTGTCCATCAAAGCTGCACATGTCATCTCTGTCATACATGGTGTGATGACCGCATGGTAGATGTAGTATCAACTGTCTGGATCAGTAATGTGGCACTGATGCACCTCGCAGTGGCAAAATGGCTGTCGGATACAGCTAGGAAACCTTGCCCATACATGCTATAGTTGATAACCATCCCTGCAATTGACGTCCGACTAGCCATTGTCCCATGTCTATCACATGTGCAACACAGGCGATCCATGGCAGGATGTTGAACAGCTGTACAGTGCCGTGGAGATGTATATGGCAAAACACATGCATGTAAAGGTTTCCATGCGTATGAGTGCATTGTCACTGCTCAAGTCCATTAAGGCAGTGTATGTGTTGATATGTGACATATACACAGCATCAAGGTCAACAGCATTACTGTGGACACATCCAGGCATGTGCTGATAGGTAAGAACACCAGTGCAGGCAAACAGACATGCCCACATCAAGACAGCATTCACATGGAGTATGAACAATGTAATGAGGTGACACACATATATGGTGATGATATCCAATGCATAACGGGTGTTACATGTGTGTGACACAAACATGTCAGTCATGTCAGTGTCATGATGATTTGCAAAGATAACTGTGCAGATGTACTAGATTTACTAGAAATGTATGTGCAGCAGTATCTCTGTACATCTCTGATACTGTGACCTGCCACCATCATTATGTCTTACAGATAATGCCTCATACACGCCTGCCAGCGTACAGCCACCAGGAGGATGATATCCTCATCCTGTATGTCCATGAGAACTATGAGGTGTTGTTCAGCCATGTGCCACAGCATGCCCAGCAGCGTGATGACCTGTGGCAGGGTCTTTGCAGGAGGGTGAAGGATGTGGGTGGCCATAACCGCACTTACCAGCAGGTTCGCAGACACTGCACGGACTTGATATGACATGCAAAACAGTGTGCCACTGCAATCACCAGGGAACAAGGTGGAACAGGTGGTGGGCCACCAACCCAGCCCCCACTCACACACACCGAGGAGCTGCTGGCCAGTCTGGGGACACCCTCAGAACAGCATACACAAACACTATCTGCCATCGTGGAGGTGGGTGTCTCCCAACTAATGAGCCTGGGGTTGCCTGATATGTCAGTACTGCACATATGACTATTATATGCCATTTAGTTGCATGTGTCACTGTACATTATGTAATGTAACATCATATGCAAGGTATGTTGACACACATGCTGCATACTATAGTATGCTACCCTGTGTATGCACACATGTGCATGCTATATGCTATTGTACAGGTGAATGTGTTAACATGCACAGTGCACCCTGTGACTGTCATACAGTCATGGATAATGTTCAAACTGCTGTGTCACCCTTATACAGGTACCTCTGGCGTGCCGCACAGACATCAGTCCATTGCAGGTGAGACTGTCATCAGTATCAGGCATGTTAGAGCATAGATCTATTCACCATGTGGCCAGTTAACACTTGTACACTTGATGTTTGGTCCAGTCATGATATACAGGTCGCATCACCCAACATTCACACTGGCTACCCATATGCAATATATACAAACAAAATGATACACTGACATGAAACCACAGTATTTGTCATTGCTACATGTGTGGACAGCTGTGCATACAATGGTGGAGGTGTTGTACAATGTAGGCATATGTACTATACATTGGAACAACACGTGTGGTACACAGACAGTACCACACAGTGAGCTGTGATGTGGGCAGCCCACAGGAGTCACCATTGTGTTATATGCCCCTGCAATGGGTGCACATATTGTGATGTGCCATCTGACATGTCCCAGACACGTAGTGTTCTGGCTGCAATATTGTCACACTACCCCATAACCCATAGCCCACATACCAAACATACAATCCATTGTCTGCATAGCCCTGTGGATGGTGACATATCTGACATCTATGGGTATATGTCATATGGGACAACACAGGCATGTGAGATAGACAGCCATCACACACATTTGGCCAACACATGTGCACACATGGCCGTGGAGGATGGCCAGAGACATGTAGCCACACAGTAGATGTGATGTGTATACACCCTGTTGCACATTGTCCACACATGGTCCAATTATAGCCTTAGTTAACTGATTATACAGTTGATGTGGTACACTGGACATCCTAAAAACCTGTGCACAGCTAGTGGAGGTGTCACTGAAGTCTACCATATAAGATGTGTTGAACATCACGACTGTGTCATAGCATGACAGTAGTCACCTGTACAGCACCCACAGATATTGACACCACATCAGGCCACAGATACTGTACATTTCCCTTGCTGCTGTAGGACATCACCGTTAGCTGTGCACCTCATGTGTGTGGTACATCAATGTCATCTGGGACATGGTGAATTGACAAGTCTGCTATGTCTGGACATGGTTGGTTACCAGGCAGTTAAGACTCTGTAAGTAGTTGTGCATGGGTGTCATCTGTAGGTCCTCCAGTGACCTGTCACATGACACAGCATGGTTTAGTGTGTATACACCTCAGCATCGTGGGTCACAATCCACAGTTATGTCATGGGTATGCATGCAGTTATGGCTATGCAATGTGTACATATTATGCACTGTATAGCAATATAGACACCTCATGATGCCATGCAATGGCACAGTGTCTGTACTTCACACTGTATAGCAATGTAGATGGTTCACACTACCCTTCCATGCTCATGCACATTTGCTAAACATGCATTCTATCTGTAGGGCATACAGACAACACCGCAATCATATGTACCCAAACTCTGGTGCTCTGCCTACATTCTACCACTTCACAAAGGAGGTAAAAATACCTCTATTTCTAACTTCTGCCCCATAGCCCTACTCTCTCCTTTATCTAAAATTCTAGAAAAATGCGTCCACCACCAACTTTTACCCTACTTAACGCATAACAGCTACTTACTCCCACCCAACATGGCTTCCACCCTGGCCACAGCACCATAACTGCCCTACTCACCTTCTTAGAAACAGTTAATCAAGCCTGCAATTCTGGTTTACTTGTATCCACTGTTCTGTTAGATCTTTCAAAAGCCTTTGACACCATATCCCATACACACCTTCTCTCTCATCTCTCCTACCTTAATCTCTTCCCAGATACTCTTTCCTGGTTCTCCAGTTACCTTTCTGATAGATCTCAAGCTGTCAGATGGAAGGACTGTACCTCTTCCTTCTTACCTACTCCTACTGGAGTTCCTCAGGGTTCCATCCTCGGTCCCATACTCTTCAACATCTTCATAAATAACCTTCACTCTACCCTCCCTGACACTACAGTCATCCAATATGCTGATGACTCTACCTTAGTTTGCACCACCCTCAATTTTTCCGAACTTCTGTCCAACACACAAAAAGCTTTTTCCACTACAGAAAACTGGATGCACAATAACCATCTTTCCCTCAACTCTAACAAATCTAAAATACTAATTTTTTCCCCTACCAAGGCTTCCTCCTTTGACAAAAACACTTTCAACATCCTAAGCCAAACCAATACTACCATAGAATTAGTCCCTTCTGCTAAACTCCTTGACATTACCATTGATGAGCACCTCAAATTTGATCTCCACATACAACAAAACATAAAATATCCACCAAAAGTTAGGCATGCTCTACAGGAACAACTAATTTCTTTCAAACTCCACTAGGCACACCTTAGCTACCTCCTACCTCCTTCCCTCTCTCCTTTATGGTGCCCCTCTACTAACTAATCTATCTGCAACCCTCACCTCTAAACTTGAAGCTTGCTATAATAAAATCTCTAAATTCGCCACTAAATCCAAAACCTCAATCCACCATTGCCTTACCCTTCAATCTCTAAACTGGTTAGAGCTCCCTAACCACCTCAAATATCTCCAACTAACAACCGCTCATAAATTAATATTCTACCCTGAAAAATGCCCTGCTTTATCCAGCATCCTTCCCCCTTACATCCCTAGCCGATCATTGAGATCAGAACACCAAAACCTAATCTCCATTCACAGACCAAAACATTCTGCTGGCCAGCTACTACTATCCTACTCTCTTGGCAAAAAGTGGAACTCTCTGCCTCCTTCATTTAGGACTATACCTAACACGGAATTTTTCAAGACCCAACTCCACTCATACCTATCATCCAAATGGAAATGTTCTTGCTTTCACCCTACATAAATTACCCTCTCTCATATCTGCTCTCTGATTTTATTTCTAACTCCCAAAATGTCTAAGCTACCTCTCAGTTGACTGTACAGAGGAAAACATTGCGCAAAAAAAAAAAAAAATTCTAGATCATTTTTAGAACATTTTTTCTTTAGAATCTTTTAGATTGTTTTTAAAACATTTTTAGAACTTTAAAATGTTATTTTAGTTTGTTGGACTGTTCTTACTATGTATAATTAATATGAGACACTTCTATTGTACTTCTATTATATTTTTATCTTTCATTTGTAACCTTGATTGTACTGTCTTTGGAGCTTTTCTCCCTGGGCCTCCACTAATAATGGGTACCTCGTGGCCCAATGGACTTCCCCGGTAATCAAACTGAAATAAATAAATAAATAAAATAAATGTGATGCCCATTATGACGCTGTACATGTGTCAGGACACAATTGTGTCAGACATGTATGCATGTCAATGCACACGTCAGCAGATTACATGTCAATGTCACGTCAGCCATGTGTACTGTTATCGTGTTCTTGTCCACATGGTGTATCACAGGAATGTATGCATACTACCATGATTGTGTGAACTGCATGGCTACTGATATGACACCTGCTTGCTGTAGTGTGCACCCCAAGGAGATATGCTAACTAACACTATTAATGTCTGAGCTGCATGCCGTCTGCTGTATCACATGCATACTGCATGCCGTCTGTCAAATCACATGCATGGTGTGTCTGTGTGTGTCTGTGTGAGTCTGTGTGTGTGTCTTTGAGTCTGTGTGTGTGTCTGTGTGAGTCTGTGTTAGTCTGTGTGAGTCTGTGTGTGTGTCTGTGTCTGTGTGTGTGTGTGTGTGTGTGTGTGTGTGTGTGTGTGTGTGTGTGTGTGTGTGTGTGTGTGTGTGTGTGTGTGTGTGTGTGTCTATTGTAATTTAGAGTCTTTCTTTGCATTCACAGGTGATGTAGGTGCGTTACCCTCCTGTGGTCCATCTGATGTTAGTGTCCCCACAGATAGTAGCAGTGATGAACATATGCATGAGGTACAGGCAGGGTTGTCAGGGGCTGAATCTGTGCCAATGGTTGCCATCCCAGCTATGTCCCCCTCTTCCCGCACACAGTTCTGCTGCCAACACATACCGCATCACCAGTGGCCATAGAGGAAGGACAGTCAGCGTCTGTTAGCGTGGAACAGGAATGTGTGGTGGCTACAGAAGGTGTGTCTCCACACCATGGTGTCAGTGTAATGACTGCAGATGTGCCACACAGGCATGTGGCCGGTGCTGCTCGTAGGAGGACCTCAGGCAGACACGCACCTGCAGGACAGAGCGCAGCAGCTGGTATCACCAGACGCATGTTCCAGACTGTAATGGCTGCACAGGCAAGTGCTGAATGGCAAAAGAGAGAAGGGCAGAGGCTGCAGAGAGCTACCATCCATACCCTAAATGACAACATCCAGGCATTGGCAAATGCTCAACAGCAGATTGCTGATGTTCTGGACAGGTGATTGGGTGACATGGTCAGAATCCTTGACCGTGGCATGGCAATCCACAAGCATGAGCTGTCTGTGCTGGAACATCTGGTAGGAGTGAGGCATAGGCCATGTGGACGTAGGCCAGCTACACCACCTAGTGCAGGTCAACGTGAGTGTGCCACCTCACATGCCTGCTCCCATAGTGCCGGCAGCAGTAGCAGTGCAGCTGGTGCTGCACTGTCCACACCAGGACACAGCAGGCCACATGGACATGGCTGTGGATGTTCCCAGTGGGGACACGGTTCCAGTGGACATGTGTCATTGGACAGTAGCCAATCTGTACCTCTGCCTGGTAGTGCCCATGCAACCCCTGTCAGGCACAGGTCACGTGCCCATGGTCGGACACAGTGAGCTGTACAACCTGGTCTGTACAATCTGGAGCTGACAATAATACCCCTGTGTAGGCCTCACAAAAGACAGAACTGTGTGCACACATACACGCACACAGCAAACACATCTGTAGGGCACCACAACACCCACATGCATACTGAACAGACATGTCCAATCATATCACCAGCCCTTACCCACACGCATGATGTCATCCATTGGTGCAGCCTATGCACCTGGCAAACATTATCTCCCTGTGCATATGATGAAGCCTGTGCCACATCCCTGTCATCCACACCATCGGTGCAGGGACATGATCAAATGGTCTGATGCACAGGGTGAAAAGAATAGTGAGAGAAGTGTATATTACATTAGTTGTGTAAGAATAGTGAGAGAAGTGTATATTACATTTGTTGTGTACTGTTGACACACACCAGACATACCATGTAGTACAGGTTTAGCATGCATTGTTATATGTTCACAGTATGTGTCTTGGTAACAACAGTAACAGCATGTTGGTAATGATGCCCTGGTTCCCTCCTTATGGTCTACTTACATGTGCTTACAGTTAGCAATGTTTGCAGTCTCCCATGTGTAACTGTGAAATACTCACAGGCACATATGGCAATATCAGCATGCTATACGTAGCCTCAACCTGACTATTGGAATGGCTAACATACCACAGATGTCCACACATATACTGATCCAGAAGCATGTGGGCAGTTTAATAGTGTACAGTGGCTAGAGACATGACATCCATACCAGGTCACATCACAGGTATGTTGACATGGTGCAGGGGTTGTACACAGTGGTCCGGCTGATGATAACGTTAGAGGCCACTTGATAGCATGAGGAATCACTGTGTAGCAGTAATACCCTGTCACATTACAGAAACATGCCCACACTCACGGGTTTAACAACACTATAATGCACACCCCATAGTGTTGAGGTGAGGACCCCTGCCTATGTGGTAATCACCCTCACAGTACTGTGCACCCACACAACGTGACACAGAGAAAGAACATGTACAGGTAGCCAGTACGGCTGAGACCGATGGCATCAACAGGGTAGTAGACTGCATAGCCATGAGGGATTAAGGATCCTGTCTGTTCTGTATGGTAGCATACACCCTCACTCCATGCACCAGATAGCCATACATAAACACACACACACACACTGTGGAGACCACAAATTTCATTCACATATAGATAGCTGATATGTGTGTGATACACACACCACCCCTGCCTACGTCATGCTTTCCACACTGCAGTATGTATAGATCTCTACAACAGTGTACAGGGGTGTGTAACAATTGGGATTTATTCCCCACCATATGTGGCATATATGGTCACACAAGCAAACACACATGGCAGTACTGTGAATGATACACCTGCTATATGATGATACGTCTGACAGACATGCAGCAGTATTGGCCACATTATGTGTATCAACGCTACGTCCAGCAATTGTGCTGCTATATGCACATGGGAGGATGTAAGTGTTACAGGTGTCAAGTGACTTACAGTCAGTAACACCTGACCGCTGTGTAGGTTTTATGTCTTCACCGTCAAGTAACAGTAACATAGCGTACTGTTTGCACATGTAATGGTAGGATGGCGTGTGACACACCTGTGAGCCGTCCCTGGCAAGCATCCATCTGCACAGGTGGATCACCACTTTATGTACACACAACCATCCATACCTGATGTACATCCTACTGTACTGTCAGTATGTCACCATATACAGGTGACAATGATGGGGCTGCATTGCAACTGCATGTTGTAGTTAGGCACAGATGAGTTACATACATCAGCTACTGCACATGCATGGTAGCTGCATGCACACTACAAATTGTACATGTGTGTTGGTCCTACATGCCTGTCATGTAGCCATGTTTGTATGCATTGCAATTGGTGGACATGTGTGATGACATACATAACACATGGACTGTTGTATGATATGATGGGTGTCATGGGTAACTAGTACAGAGAGAATGTGTCCTCAGTCAGCATTGCTACCTCATGTACTGTTAGCATTCAACAGCCATGGACCTACCTTCCATTTGCATGCGTGTGATTGCTGTAGCCACTTGTCTGCATGGAGGACAGCAAAAGCTATGCTATGTACATATGTGTTGTGTGTGTGGTCCATACACATATCCACTGTGATTACATGTATGTCATACCCAAACATGTGTTCTTTGGTGTACAGCAACAGTCATCTGTCACAGCTGTGTAAGACCCAGGGCCCCTGGTATGAGTAGAGCCAACCTGGTTATGTACAGTGGTATTATTGCAATGCATAACACATGATGGATCCATGTCGGTACATTTGTAGTCTGCACAGTTGCTGTAGACCTATGTACAGTCTACTGGTCATGAGTCACACAGTGTTGTGGTTATGTATGGCTGTGTATTGCTGATCCAATGACATGGTGATGTCTGAGGGCTACATTGTAGACTGCAGTGTGTACCTCTGTGATCTGCACCCGAGACATCTGTGATGGCTCCTGAGTGTGTACTGGTCAGTACATGTGAGTGGTCTTCATGTACGTGGGGACAGTAACACCATACTGTGTCCTTCCGTGTTTAGAATCCGTGTGCATGCAAGATGGCCCTTTGCAACTGCTAAGTGTGTGAGCATGCCCAGTATGCCGTTGTGTAGATGGACACACAGTGCATTCCAAACTGCGGCCTTCCATGCTTAGAATCCGTGTGCATGCAATACAGCACTTTGCAACCGCTAAGTGTGAGAGCATGGTCAGTACGCCATTGTGTAGATGGACAAACAGTACATTACAAACTGCTCCCTTCCGTGGTTTAGAATCCATGTGCATGCAAGACGGCCCTTTGCAACTGCTAAGTGTGTGAGCATGCCCAGTACGCTGTTGTGTAGATGGACACACAGTACATTCCAAATGGATGTGTGATACTACGTGTGTGGGCATGCCCAGTGACACCTTGTGTCAGTGATGTGCCTCTGTGTATGGGCATGGCCGTTGATATCCTGTATAGCGATGGTGGTCATCCAGGCAACAGATGTCCATTTTCAATGTCACGATGGATGCCTACATTGAACACACTGGTTGACTGTCTTGAAGGGTATACTGTCTCTGGCACGTCCCGTATCTATGTAGTGTTGTTGTAGTGCTCCGTAGATATTTAGTTGCCCCGATCACACCACTGCCGTGTGTTTGTCTACATCTACCATGGGACAGTAATATGCTTTCAGACTGCTCACTCTCTATACATTCCCTATCGGCGTCCTTGCCTTTGCGGATTATGTCATCCACCTAGAAGTATGCCTCTGGGAGTGCTCTGTTCAGTAATCTCGGTAGCGCATGCTGTAACTGCGTAATGCTATAGTGTGATAAGGTAGTTAGGTGAATGTTCGACTCCCAGCCCTGCCACGTGTGTGCCTCTGTGTGTGTGTGTGTGTGTGTGTGTGTGTGTGTGTGTGTGTGTGTGTGTGTGTGTGTGTGTGTGTTTCCAGATGCCTGGGGGCAGAGTAATGCTTTTAGATGGCTCACACCACATACATTCCCTATCGGCGTCTTTGCCTTTGCGGATGATGTCATCCACCTAGAAGTATGCCTGTGGGAGTGCGGTGATGCCGGAGCACGTTCTGTTACTGCATAATGCTGTAGTGTTGTAGACTAGACAGGTAGATGCTCGATTCAAGGGCATGGCAGGTGTGTGTTTGGCAGTCATACCGTATGTGCTGGCATCTGTGGATGGCTAGCTGCAGGATGTGTTTGTTTTGTTGCTGACCTATTTAGTGTCCACAGCCTGCATATTCTGCCAAGACACTGGGTTATCAACACATACAGTTGCCAATAGGTCTGGTGAGTAACTGTCAGCAGCCCTACTCTTACCCTTGCTATGGTCTGACCCGTGTGACGCAAAATAACACACGTGCTTTGATATTAACACTACATGATGCAGGTGGCACATGTAGTTTCCTTTCTATTCCTGTCTAATACATTGCTGTCATGTGGTTCGCTGTTGTGATATAAATGCCATATCTACATATGTGTGTACATGTATATGTGTGTATGTATATATACATATATATATATGTCCATGTATATATGTCTACAAATAATATATGTGATATATGTAGATGTAGAGGTGGACATAGATGTGAACATATGTCTGGGGACATCAGCACTATTGACTATTTGTGCCGGATGATCTGTATGTGATAACCTGGGATCTATGTATATCTGCCATGGCGTGGTGTTAATGCACATCGTCTGTGGTGTGCAGGGCCATGGGTTGTAGTCGTGTAGACATCAGTTATTCTGTTGTGAGGAAGACCATGGGACATCGAATATGGTGATGGTAAGGCACCTGTTGCCAGTTGTGTGTGGATCTGAGCGACACTGAGCAGTGGTTAATATGTTGGAGGTTCGGTATGGGTCATATAACTATTCATTAGAAGACTATACTATGCAGATGAGGTTGACAATGGTGTATCACATTTATCACCAGGATGTGCTGCTGGTCTCTGGAGTGTATGTGTGTAGTCAGCCAGGTCCAGGTCTCGCATATAGCTGACAGCATGGGAGGGGGGTCAGGCATATTGTACGTACATTGCAGAACTGTGCCTCGGGACTGCTCCTGCCTTAGCAAACCTAAGCTAAGGGGTGTGTCTATACCTGCCTGGTGACTTTGGGAGGGATGACAGCAGTGGTGGGGTAGTCAGGGTGTACAGGCTGCACGAACAGGTGTTGATCAGCACAATCAGCTGATGACATGGCCAGCCCGCACATGAACAGTACATTAATGCGAGCAAACAGCATAAACACATGTTTTGTCCACACTCTACACCACCGGTGTACACCTGCAGGGACATTTCACGACACAGTCCAACCAAATGACACGGGCTGCAGCAGGCAACATATACCAGCATGTGCAGGAGGCTGGGGCAGTGTGGATGTGTATGCTGCCGAACAACCCTTACTGGGGTGACATAAGACTTTATAGACTGAGGGAGGCTTACCAGGGTCTACATGGGCTAGGGATGTTGGAGCACTATGGGGTGGACAGAGACCTCCTAGAGCAGCTTGTTGACCTGTGCCTAACACATCAAACAGGCCGAAGGGAACGCATCACAGTGTATACCATGGGATGTGTTGGCCTAGGTGTACTAGCCACAGGTAACTCACACAGCACAACTGGGGATATCATGGGTATCTCACAGGCGTCTGCATCCAGAGTATTGCAGCAGTTCACAGGTGCTATAGCCTGCACACGTAGCACCACCCGGAGAGCAGAGTAGGGCCTACAGTCAGCGCAGGGGCATACCCTCCAACAGCTAGGCCTTATGCAATGGCCAGGGCATGAGATTGAATGTGTGTGCTGTCTGCCCTGGAAGCTGTGATGTGTCCAATATATGGCGTCTGACACAGCTGTAGCTCACCAATGCCTATGTGGACATCCCCTACAGTCTCCTAGTGGGGGATGCTAGGTAAACACCAGTGTAATGGCTTATAACACCCATCAGCAAGGCACACACCCCTGAACACTCACACCATACTGAGGCGGATGTACAGGCAAGACATATACATGTGCATGTGTTTGGGATGCTCGGTTCACAGTTCTGGTATCCAGACACATCTGTTGGGGCTCTGCAGTATTCACAAGCTACATGCATACATGTTGTTATGTTATTTGCTATGCTACACAATGTTATCTTGCATTAACAGTTGCAGCAGGAACAGCATGGGGCAGGGCCACACAGCCCAATACCACTGCCAAGGCCTGTACAGGCACAGTGTGACGTGGTGAAGGAACTACCTGAGTAGGGCACAGTCGGCGACAACCCGTGCACAGTATGACCTGCCCTTGGCAAAGAGGCAACACAAGGCATATGCACTGACACAGTAGGTACCCACGGATTTCCCCTCTCTGATCCGCACACAGTACAATGGATGACAAACATGACAGTACCTGTGCTCGGCCATGTATGGGAGGTGCACTGTGTGCATCCGACATAGACAGCACTCCAGCACCATCCTCAAGTCCGTAACACAACCAGGGTATGTCTATTGATCTAACAAGTGGCAGTTGTATTAGAATGTGTACTTACCCATTGCTCTGGTATGTATGTGAGCATACAAGTGACTGTGGTGGCCAAATGTTAGGGCAGCAGACAGTACACATACATAGTGGCACCATGACCTCTGTAGCACATACGGGGTCGCAATGGTAGCCTGTAGTACACAGGGTGTCCTAACCCACTGCAGATTATGGGCTGACCATCATGTGTGTCCATACAGCCCACACACGTTCCATGCAGCTGGACAGATGTGGGACAATACAGACAAATGATATACAATGGCCTATGGATATGCCCAATGACTGACCCCAACCCCCTATGACACACACACAGATGACAGCAGGCCAGGCTGTTTGATGTAGGATGTGTAATAGGACGTCCAACACCACTGTGCTGGTAATTAATGCTGGGAACTGACGTACTCTGGTATCCCTCCAACCAGCAATTTAGGTAGGTCCACACACTGACATGGAGTACCCGGCAGACCAGTACAGTAGCGGCAGATGTGTACAACTATTGGCTGTGCCCACCATCACACCTACACATGTGAGAGTCATGTGCACCAACCATGGTGCTGTGTAGGACTGTGGTTGTGGTTGCATGTTCCCCCACGCTATACAGACATGTAGCAACTGTCAATGCCACATGACCATTAGCTACCCTGCAGACACAGCATGTCACCTGTCTGTGTAGAACGGAGGGGTCAGCAACACAGTAGTATCTGGACATGTGACACATGCAATACAGTTGACCATACTTTGCATGCTCACACACATGACGGTATTGTCATTCTACAACTTGCGTAACAGTCATGCTGGGCATGCTCACACATTGAAACACAGGATGGCCAGGCATGCACACACCAGTGGTCCGGACATATCTGCCAGTACATTGATATACTGTTGGATGTCTGCGTTGTATGGTGTTTGCGGTCTATTGTCTGTACATATGCCATGGGCTATTGTTAATTCACATGAGGTATGTGCGCAGGGTACTTCTACCATCACGTGTATAGGGCGGTTCTTTGTTTGCGGACAGGCCGATGCCTTTGGATACAAACCGGGTAAGGCACAGTCCAGCAGGTGGGAGCTGTTGTGCGTGGGTTTGCACAGTGTTAAGCACTGCTGACCTCTGGTCACAGCACCTTATACATGTTTACACTCCACATTTCTTTGACAGGGCACTACTGGCATACTGGTAGACAAACACGCTTACAGCCGCTCACTCTCCGACATTTCTGCTTACATTTGTCATTCACGCTGGGTGTGTGCGATCCCTTGTGATGCGTATTACATCGGACTACATGACTACAGTATCGGGTATGTGTAACCATTTTGCGACGGCAGCCGTTTGACTGTACTGACTCGGCGGCTTGTCCAGTGACGTAATCATATTATATGCGTGTTCCACATATGATCTGCTCCCATCTGCCTGATACATGGGAACCGATATTCTGCAATGCTGACATGTGACTTGAGTTTGCTAACGCAGCTGTCTGCCGAGTCATGCTACCACATACCAACTACAAGTTGACCACCTTTCAGATTGCACGACGGGAGACTGTAGGAGTGACACCTTTCCCACTTTGCATGGGACAGTCCCTCATCACACATCACATGTGACAATACCAGAACTCTCCACCAATCGGGGACACATTTCTGCAGAATCAGGGACAGGTCATGAAAAACAGGGACACTTTTACAAAAGTAGTGCTATTAACTTGACACATTGACAGAATCAGAGTATATGACATAATACACATATTCTGAAGTAACAGTTGTTTATAACTCTTACTTATTGTCATTAGTCAGTAAGTGTAATTCACCACCTTTCCTTCAACAGCCACTACATTTGGGAGGGATTAAGAAGGACACAGTTAGACTTTCAGTCAAACTCAGGGACGTACCTGACATTCAGGGACAGTTGAGTGGTATGGACAATACTCTAGCCATTGCAACTGTCCTGATTAGGGGACCTTCTCATGTTGTAGGTGTCTTTACTGGTAGCTTGTTATAGGTCTTGTATACCTGACACGTCGATATGTCATATGTAGTAGCATAAGCAACTATACTGCTGCTAGACTACGCTTTGATTTGCTCCGATAAGTATATTCCTGTACTATGCATGGCTGTAAGTATGTTCTGCCCTGGTACATCTGACAGTTCTACAGAGCCAGTTCCACTTTGACCATCCAGACTGGTGGCGGCCCTATAGACCCTATATGTAGCGCTATCACATGTGTCGAGGCAACACATACCCACAGCATACCTCTCAACTGTCCCTGATTTTCAGGGCCATCCCTGATTTTGAATCAAATTTTAACTCTGTCCCTCTTAATCCCTCCTAAAACTAGTGACATTTGGAGGAAAGGTGGTGAATTACACTTCATGAATAATGACAATAGTTAAGAGTTACAAACTTCTTTTACTTCAGAAAATGTGTATTAATTCATATGCTCTGATTCTGTCAATGATTCCAATTAATAGCTCTAATATTTTAAATGTGTCCATGATTGTCCTTGTGTTTTCTTGACTTGTCCATGATTCTGTTGTAATTTCTCCCCAATTGGTTGAGAGGTCTGACCCACAGCCAGTAGTACACGGACGACCTCCACGGTTTGCATACGTTAAGGTCATTCATGTAGCATTATAATTGATAATACTGTTTCCTATTACATGTAGCTGTTACTGCTACAACAAATTGATGTCTGACACCACTACACACACTATATAGCCTCCATTCCCGTACTCACAGGCCATGTGCCATAACTGTCATTTTGCAAGATACAACTGCCCAGACGGGTGTGTCCCTCACAGGCGCATGGGTGTTTAACCTCTTCTATTATGCTATCATCTACCTGAGGTGGTCAGCAACTTATGCACTTTCCGTCAGTAGCAGAGCTCACATACCAATGGGTGTGACTGAACACCGTATCAGGAACAATGCATAACACCCTGTGGGACACATTTAGACGATTGGTTCTATTAACCAGACACATTCACAGTCACAGAACATATGTATTCATTCATGTTTGTCGAGGTACATGCTGTTTATGACTCATACATGTTGTCATCTATCATTACCTGTATTCCGCCACCTGCTCACCTAATATCAGTAGTTCTGGCAGTGTTTAGTTGGACTTTGTTACATTCTGATACATAACTATGGACGTCCATGCTAATCGGGTACATGGCACTGTGTAGGTCTCTATGTATTCCCGGATGGTTTATAAACTATCCGGTAGATGTGCTCTTCAGGTTTGGGAGGTGTAGGTGTATGCTATGCCCACATAGGAATATTAATAACTTCCACTGGGTGGGCCTACTACATCTCTGCCAACCAGCACCTGCACACATAAGCCCATTAATGCATACCCATGGTCCACATACCTGGCACCCCTCTACAGCAGTTGTGAAAAATACTTACTGTGAGCGCAGCTGGGGTATGAGCACACCCCTACACATTTCCCATTCTCCCCATCTCGGGACACGTCATACGTTTTGTCAACCCATGTATTATCACACTTGCACAACCTACTGTTCCATGTACACCTACATCCTGCTTGTATTAGTGTCAGCAGATTCTTTCATACCCTGAATTTTTGGGGTCCCGCAAGGGACACCGTTATCCATGTTTAAAGTGCAGACCTTGCAGAACTCTCCCACTGGTCCTTTCCTACCACTACATAATTTAGGCTGGGGAGTGGTTCCACTACATAATGCAGGTTGGGGGGTGGTTTCCCTTCCCATTTGACTATTTCATTCATTTATACATACAATGAATATTATTCTGGACATCTGTTATGAAATCACTACAGGTATGCAATAGTCTTGTCAACAGCTGGGACAGTTGGTTGGTGTACTTCTGTGTACGGACCTCTCTGATACTCGGGGACTCATGTCTACAGTGACAGGGACAAGGCTATGACAACTCAGGGACAATCACGGACACTTCTACCATATTAGTACTATTAACTTGGAACATGTTGACAGATTCATAATACTACTAATTGTCTGCAGTTAAATGCATCTATTACTCTTCATTGTTGTAAGTAGTCATTCTCATTCAACACCTTTCCCCCAAAGGGCACTGGCTTTGTGAGTTTTTAAGGGTCTGTCCAGTTATTGTGCAAATGCTCTGACCATTGGTATCGTTGACATTGTCATATGTACGGGTTGTGCTGTATTCCGGTGACTAGGGTTGGCACCTTTTCAAATGGCCAAGATGGGACATTTTTGGAACACACCAGGTTTTACAAGCCAACACATACCCACGGTCAGTACAACGGATAGAACTTTACTTATTTGCCTACATAAAAGCCTACTGTTGTAGCAGTTTATTTGCTTAGTCTGTTTCTTGTAACACTTAGGTATTGTAGATAATGCAATAATTATTTTCTGCTACTATTACATAACATATGGGACATAATTATGTCCTACAATCCCAGGACATTTGCCATTTGAAATGTCTTTTGTCAGGACACAACTGTCCAATGATGGACTGTCCCTCGCAAAGCTGGACAGATGAGAACCCTAGTGTGGACACCAGATTGTTTGGGCCAACACATAGCCACGGTCACTGCAGGTTTAGAACAGTCATTTGTTTCCTAGCTGTAAGCCTTATACCTTTGGCACTTTTGTTGTTTGCCTGTTTCTTGTATGAATTACATTTATTCTATCCTGACGTAACCAATTTAGGCAACTGTTACATGCAGTATGGTTCATAGTTATTTCCTACGGTCACAAGACATTTGGCATTGTACCATTGTTGGTCAGGTCACACCTACACACACATTAATTGTCCCTCACACAGTGGATCAGGGGTATTCTGTTTATGTCAGTGCCTTCATCACCCTTATACCATCTGCCACTATGCGAATGTGTGCAATATATTCTCTCGCTTATTCGTGTTGGGACACATGCGTCACAGGCAGGTGTTTGATCCTGGGTAGTAGGTTATGCATGACCATTTAGGGCTGGACAGTGTTGTGCACCTCTAATGCACATTCCAACTTGTGTCCAGATATCTACAGGACTGGACTTTGTGTCTTCCATTCTAATGTTTACACAGGTTACGTATCCCATGCGGGATATCCCAAAAATTGGACAAGACCAAAACAAGACGAATACCAACCATTTTTCTGGTGTTATGAAAATGTGCTGGGGGTTTTACATGCAAGGGATACATAGTGTGCAATCCTGCAACTGCCTAGGGTGACACTACCTACTACATATGCATAGTGGTCACTATGTGTAGATGTGGCTGCACCAAACCAGTAGGCCAAGTATGGCTGGATTTGGTGGACGTTCAGGTAAGGGAGCGGGTTGTGTGATGTGGAGGGGATGCTGGGTAGTCCATTATGCATCCAGGTGTGTTGCATTTGTTATGGCCAGTTCCATCAGGACCAATCTGTGGGTATGTGCCAGTGACATGTCTATACATTTGTATCGCACATTTTAATATTCATATGTTTGTGGGACTGTGTTCTACAGTATGGCCTGTCTGGTTGTATTGCAGTTGTTTATACATGTGTTTGTGTTTCTTTCAGCTTCACCCACTGCTCCCTCATACACCTCTGGTTCACCTATTTTGCATATGACACAGTATCGCCTTGGAGGATTGTACCATTCCCCATCCCCACACACACACACGTATTCCTCAAACCCCATACATCACTGCTTTGGTTGTTAGCCCATGATATGGCCAGAGTAACACATTGAATACCCTACATATGTCGGGTACCTGTATGGTTGTGTGGGCTACCCTGCCATGTTTGCTTTCCACATGCTATACCTCACGCACATAGGTACACGCCCATACTTAACTTTCATTACATGGTTGGCATACCTGGGTACTACCCGTTCAACTGTGACACATCCTGACAAGTTTGGCTTGTACCGCTGATTTACGTTTTTTGGCAGACTGTTATACTCATTGGAGGGATGCCATCTTCTCCTATGTCCAGGATGGGATATATTCCATACACATATCTGACTGTACTGGACAGCACGTCCCCACAGTCAACGGTATGGATAATACTGTTCCTTTCAGCCTACATGTTTCCTTATTGTTGTAGCAGTTTATATGCTTGTTCTGTTTCGTTTACATGCTTATTCTATTTCCTATCACATTTGGTATGTGAAATATGGACATACCTTTTGTATGTGACTATTACATGCCGTGTGGGATATGATTCGGACATACGGTCGCTAGATATGTACATTTATTGTGTATTTTGTTATGGACACATCTGCCCAGCTGTGTACCCTCTCTCACATTATGGGTCAGCTGGTGACCCTAACCATTGGGCTGGACGTACCTACTGGCGGCCCGCTAACATATGATGTGTTTCACTTCCACTTGGTCTAGCTATCTACACTGCATTGGACTACGGCCACACGGTCTTCCATGTCATTTGTTCGCGGGATAGGGACCCATTATTCCCTACCGTGCATTTGTGTTTGCTTCTTCATTTTGTGTTCGCAGGAACTTTCCTGCATGCTTTGCATACATTTCAGTATTCATGGACACTTACAGATGTGATTACTATCTTGCAACTTGTTATATGCAAGCATTTTAGGTTGCACATCGACAGCTGGCATTTCCATGCCTCCATGCAGCACTTTGACATGCCCTATGCGCTCGCGCTCCTTTCCTGTGCACGTGGCTGTGGCGGCAGCGCACCTTCGTTAATATGCATTTGGCGCTACTGCACCATCTTCACTCCGCACTGTTGGCGCAAGCCTACCGCCGTCCTTGCGCTGAGCTTCATAAATCCCAGGGAGGATTTAGCCAGTATGAGAAAGCCTTGAAATGAGAGGTACAAGCCATCCTTAGCAGTGCAAGCTAGACTATTGAGCACCTCGTCCCATGCTGACATATCCTGGATCCACCTTGAATGGCCATGAATGAATTTCTTATCAGTGAGACATAACTAGTTGCTCTTGAACTGGAGGTGTAAGAGATGACATCATTTTTAATTTGTGCCTTGATCGGTATAAACATCATCCCTTCACTGTTTAAATGAACAGCAAGTGCACAACTGCAGAAGTACCTGCACGACCAAACAGTGGTTGAAGAGTGAATCTTACAAAACAATTTTTTTGTTGGTTAAATTTCTCATTAAGAGGAAGAACTACTAAAGCATTTCTAATGTGAGTCTGAAACAAACAAAACATCTGTTGTGACACCCACCCCATAAAAGCAACCATACACTTTAAAACCTCACCTGCCTTGTACTGGCCTTGTGAAGAAAGGATTCTAGATTTCTTCCCCCTGGGCTTATTCTACATTTTTCATATTTGCTGATACTTTGGTGTGTGTGTGTGTGTGTGTGTGTGTGTGTGTGTGTGTGTGTGTGTGTGTGTGTGTGTGTGTGTGTGTGTGTGTGTGTGTGTGTGTGTGTGTGTGTGTGTGTGTGTGTGTGTGTGTGTGTGTGTGTGTGTGTGTGTGTTTATATGTTTAGTGTCAGTGCCTCTCTTTTGTGGTGGTACTGTTGGGAAAGGCTTTTTCAGAGGGTAAAATGCAAGGGTAGGGTTAAGGAAAGGGATACTCCTTATGGATGTGTACTAACCCTAATTTTACATCTTCATCTGCCTCTAATCCTGTCTGTGGATTCATTTATTGTGCATATGTCTTGTACCGGTTTGGATTGCATCTCACAGCAACTGACCATAGTACATTATCATGGCTATTATTTATGTATTAAGTCATTAATTTGATTGTAAACAGACATCTTAGCTGTGCATATTTAACAAAGTGAATTTATGTGTGTGTTTGTGTGTGTGTGTGTGTGTGTGTGTGTGTGTGTGTGTGTGTGTGTGTGTGTGTTTGCGTGTGTGCGTGTGTGTGTGTGCTACGTCTAGACATTACTAAATACTTGCATATTTAAATATTTACTTCAATATTTCTTCCAGCAATAATTACATAATCTACAACAACTTTGAAGCACTAAGTGGAGGAACTATTTTACACCAATAATATAAAAATATGTATATACTGACAGTCATATAAATACAAAACAAATTAATGGCCAAATAAAGAAAGTTACTGTTTGTCATTTTTGCATTTAAGTTACCTGTAATACATTGCACTTAAGTTACCTGGCACTTGCTCACTAAAGCAATTATATAAGTCAGCACTAAAAATTAAAAGCACTACACCCTCACTCCCCACTGGCCCTTGTTTTCAATTATAAAGGAATTCCCAATATTATTCTAGCATGTCCAAAGGTCAGTTGTCAATCTCCTCTCTGGTCCAGCTGGTGAATCTGGGAATCTTGAGGCAATGTTACAACTGCCTCATGTACACAGACAACTGTCTCCTCCTCCCAACAAATTCCAACACATGTGAGAGATGCAACCATATAGCCAAACTGGAGGCTAAGCTCTCTCAACTCAGTACTGGCATAACCAGTTAGGAGGAGAAGGAAACCACACTCACTACAATTCCAGTCTCACATAGACCTACCACGACAGCAAACCAAACACATAATCACACAAAAACATATTCAGAGGCTCTAAATAAAGATCTACCTAAGTAGCAGAGACCTCCAAAGCAGACACCCAAGTAACCGCTACCCCAAAACAAAACACATGCAACACATACCTCACAAAGCCAGTGTGCCGAACAGTCACAGTCCTTAAGACTAAACAACACACCTGATACACTTGTAATAGGTGACTCTATCGTCAGGCACACTGATGTCCTGCTCACCAGGCTGAACAAGGAGAGGGTCATGGTGAGCAGCCTGTCGGGCGCTAGGATCCACCACATAACACAAGTACTCAGGTCACTCCAAGGCAAGTACAAATATGACTCAGTCATTGTCCATGCTGGTGTGAATGACCTGAGACGTGCCTCCCTGGACTACATGAAAAGAGACATAGAGGAGCTCTCTGAGCATGTAGCCCAGGCGGGTATGACCCTGACCTTGAGTAGCATCTTAGCCTCACCAAGAATGATGCCACAATATGAAGACAAGATGATCAATTTCAACAATTGGCTTAAGTACTGGTGTCATTCAAAGGGGATCCAATGCCTGTCAGCTTGAGATGATATGCTCGACAAGCCACAATGCTTCACTAGGGACGGCTTGCACCTATCACCCGTGGGCTTTCAGATATTGGCAAAGGCTCTTGCTACCCCCATAGTGCCTTTTTTAGGCAAGGCTCAAAAGACAAACCCACCTCCATAGGTATCACAAGGGATAAGAAACTAAAAGTAATGCTACTCAACGCCAGAAGTCTAAACCTCAAGATGCATGCACTCGAAACTCTCCTTAGCATGGAGAACATCGATATCTGTGCAGTAACAGAAACCTGGTTCAGGGCTCCTGAGAGCACCCCAGCACTACCAGGTTATACCTCATACCATGCTTTTCGCCCCAAAACTTGGACCGAACCACAAAAGGAGGGGGAGTATCGATATTCATCAAAGATACCCACACCTCCAGGTTGGTGGCAAAGCACGAAGCATCAGAGACTATCCATGTGCAACTAACAGTGGGTAAAACTGCCTTCCAGTTTATAGCCTGCTACAGACCACCCTCACAAACCCAGGAATCTCACTCGGCCTTCCTGAGAACACTGGAAAATATGAAGGTCTCTCCAAACACCATTATATTGGGCGACTTCAACTACCCAAACATAGACTGGGAACATTACTCTAGCTCCAACACCTAGCCCAAAGGTTCCTAGAATTTATAAACTCAAATGCTATGGAACAACTTGTTACCACTCCCACAAGAGGGGAAAACATACTGGACCTGATCATCACCAACATGGGGACTCTATGCTCCAGACCAGAAGTGTATCCCTCACTGGTAAGATCAGACCATAAACTAATCTCACTGGATATTCACATCCCGACCCCACCCCCTGCCCAGAAAACCACAGTGAAAAACTTCTCTAAAGCAAATTTCACACTCCTCAAAACCGAGGTGGAATCCTTCAAAGCCCCCGGGCCTGTGGAAAATACGGCCCAGACCACAGAATCCTTTATAAATGCATTCTATGAACACCTTCAGGAATGCATGAATCATGCGATCCCAAATAAAACCAAGACCCAATCCTCCAAAGGCAGGCGTCCTGTCTGGTGGACCCCAGCCATAAACAAACTATACAATAGAAGGAGGAAGCTACTAAATGATATAGCAAAACCCCAAAAGGGAACGCATCCCTTAACAGTATTTGCCAAAAACTACGGGCACACATAAAATTGTGTAAGGCCAGCTTGAGAGAAAAATTGCACAGGACACTAAGGATAATCACAAGGCTTTCTATAGTTATGTTAGGAACCTGGGTGGTAATTCCCAGATATGCTTAGAATTAGTCCAAAATGACAAAAATACACGAACCCACAGACATTGCCAACATCCTAGCTGACAGGTTCAGCGCAAACTTCCCCCCCCCCACCAAAAGGGCAAATATCTATCCCAGCAGAGTGCTGCCCCCCTGACATTTCAGATGCTCAGGTAAGAGCTGTCCTCTCCAAAGCAAAATACACAGCATCAATGGGACCAGACGGTCTCCCGGGCTGCATCCTACATGAACTCCAAGAAGAGCTAAACCCAAACATAAAACTACTGTTCAATCTCAGCCTTACTACAGTATATGTGCCCAAAGAGTGGCATACAGCAAAAGTGGTCCCTCTCCATAAAGGTGGTGCCTCAATGGATCCTGGAAACTATCGCCCCATAAGCCTGACTAGCTTGGTCTGCAAAGCTATGGAAAGGATCATCATGGACCTTATAAATAAAGATATTGGGAACCTACAGACACTGGATCCTACCCAGTTCAGCTTTGTTAAGGGCAGATCCTGCCTCTTAAACCTGGTTGATTTCTTTGAAACAGTCACCAAGGCCATTGACGAGGGGAAGGTGGTCCACACAGCCTACCTGGACCTTGCAAAAGCCTTCGATACAATACCCACTCGGGCATTATAGATAAGCTCACCAGCTTAAATATAAACCCCTATGTCACTAGATGGATTGCAAACTGGCTCAAGGACAGAACCCACATGGTTAGAATTGCTGGAGTCATGTCAGACTCCAAACCAGTTACAAGTGGTGTCCCACAAGGCTGAGTCCTGGGACCTCTCTTGTTCGGTATATATTTCTCGGAGGTACAGGCCAACATGGAAGGACTGTGGCTGACCAAGTTCACAGATGACTGCAAACTGGGTGCCATAATCGACTCTCCAGCCAACACAAGCATCCTCCAACAGGGCCTCATAGAAACAGATAACTGGTGCCAGAGCCATGGCCTCAAGCTAAATGCCGAACAGTGTATAGTCATCCCTTTGGCAAAACAAAGTGCCCACAAATTACCACATAGGTGGTAATCCATTAAGTACAGAAGAAGTAATTAGGGACCTGGGGACCCAAGTTGATAGCAATCTCTCATTTGACAACCACGTGGCCAAAGTGGTTAGAAAAACATTTTATATAGCCCACCTAATCATGAAGGGATTCACATCTAGTTCAGGGAGGTCATCGTGCCTCTTTACTCATCCCTCATCAGGCCCATAATTGAGTACAATGCCCCTTTTGGGATGTACCTTACCAGACACCTGCAGCAACTGGAAATACCCCAAAAGTACCTCACCAAGAGGATCAAAGGGCTCAAACAGATGCCATATGCTGCCCGGTTAAAGAAACTCCAGCTCTACTCAGTGGCATACCACCTGTTCAGAGGCGATCTGTGCCTGACGTATAAAGCCATGTCCAACCCGGAATTAATGGACATGCTGCACCTCAGAAAATCCAAATCCCATCGAGCTACGCTCGAGAGACTTGAACCTCAGCACTGAAATAAATAGGACATGCTGGAGGGACAGATTCATAACCCAGAGGCTCCCTTCACTCTGGAATAAAATCCCAGTCCAGGTTAGGCAGAGTCCCTCATTGACTGTCTTCAAGAGGAATCTTGATGAGTGGATGGGAGATCATAGGTTTACCCCGGGTATCACTTCTGTGTCACTGTTAGACAGAGGCACAGTATACAACCTCGAAAAAGGGCATAGCAAAATAAATTTGAAATGGGTGGCGAAAGCCAAACACATTCTGGCTAGGCTTATAAATGCCCTAGGGCAGATAGCCTACTATGAACCTATGAACCTATAAGTTCTATGGTTAGTAATGCCCTTGAGGATGGGTATATTACAGGGAAATAATGACTATGCCACTGATGGAGAGGCCAGTTGTCTGTGGTGTTGGGCCTAGCAACACCCCCTGGAAAGACTGCTATTTCCTTATAATGCCAATACAATCAGGCATTACTGCATGCTTGTAAGCTGTCAAGCTGTTTCAGTGCCTCTACATGTTAATGTCCAGGGCAGTTGCACCATTTTCCCTACCCTGCTAATGGCATTACTAGCTGTAGCATATATATATATATATATATATATATATATATATATATATATATATATATATATACACACACACACACATACACATATATATCTATATATATATATATATATATATATATATATATATATATACACACACACATACACATATATATATATATATATATATATATATATATATATATATATATATATATATATATATATATATATACACACACACACATACACATATATATATATATATATATATATATATATATATATACATATATATATATATATATATATATATATATACACACACACACACATACATATATATATATATATATATATATATATATATATATATATATAGATGTATGAACAGGAAAACAACTGTTGGAAAACTACTTAGCACTTGTAGTAGGTGCTGACCAGTTAGTTATGTAAAACTGTAACCAGCTGAAACCTGACTTTGCTTTAACATAGCCCCACCCAATTCTATTTAACCCCACCCATTCAGGTACTTCCTGCATTCCTCTGCCTCATTGCTTTGTAGGCAGAAACCTTCGCTGACCTAGTGTGTTTTTGTCAGCATTAAGTTTTTTCTTTTTTTCTTTTTCATGAATGCTGCACTTTTCTGCTTTTTTCATGTTAATTCTATTGTTTTTTGTAGCCAGAGGTGGCTCTTGCACTCATGACTAGGTCATTACTAATTTGTCCTGTGTTTGCAAGGCATGCCATTTTGCAGTTATTATTTCCTAAATACATGGACTCTGAGCTGTGATGCATGAATCCTATACCTACTGCTTTATTTATCCCAGAGATACTAACATCCAAAATGCAAATGTACATATTCTTTTAGCATATTTATGCTATACAATGCCCAGCACAGGATATAAAGATATCCAGTCATTAGGCATTAGAGAGGATTTAGGATCATTATCATCATATGGTAATTGGGTAATTTGGTGCTGTGAGGGGGGAGTTTGGTGCTGCAGACCTGCCATTGAGTAGGAGTTTGTCACCATTACTATGTTGGGTTTGGCCAGATTAATGTATAACAGATTGAAGAAAGCCAGGAAGTTGTTAAACCCTTATTAGCTGTGACATTACAGTATGATACTTTAATGAAAATTCTGACGTATGTCAGTTTATACTTTAATAAAAATTCTGAGGTATGTCAGTTTAACTTTCCAGGTCAGCAACATGTTTACTTAATATTAAACTCAAATGTTAATTGTTTCTTGAATATACATATTTTCAAAGACAGAACTGCATTTAGTTTACCATGTAAAATATACTGCAAAATGAAAAAAAAAAACACCTTTATACTTGCCTACACTTTCTTTTCTCACTGGAGGCTGGCATAACGGTTAGGATATTTACAGAGATAAAGCACAGGGTTTGATTCTCAACTTGGGAAGCATGGCAAGGCTTAAAAAGTCCCTCTGGGGTCAGTAGCCTAGTAATTGCCTACAAACCTTGGATCACAATCAAATATGATGAAAAATGGTTTAGGACATCCCTCAAAATAAAACTATTGACAAATTTTACTGAACAGAAAAAGTATTACATGTATTTGTTAGATCTGTCATTTGTAAATTAGTCTTTGACATTGTTGGCAAGTAACCACTTACTTCATTTTCCACTGCATCTTTTATAAGTTTTTCATCTATCGGTTCTTTTCCAATTGCGAGCACTTCAGCTTTTGCAATGACTGTTGTTTTTTTTCCTAAGGAGGAAAGTGCTTTGTTAATAATGAAATTAATGCATTGCTAGAAACTTACTACCTTGTCCAAATATTACATGAATTTTGGTTTGGTTTTATTTGTTTCACTCTCTTAAGTCTGAATTTCAAACAGTAGTTTATCTTCTGTTGTAGTTTTTTATATTTTTATCTATGCAAATTGACTGTTAATATAATTTCATTTGACAGAGATAGTAAAGCAATGTGTAAGACATCGATAAATAATAAACTAAAAAAGATGGACATGTTCATTGGTTTACAAGATATCTGCATCCTGACTCATCTACCTACATTCTAGCTTGTTATTCATAAACACTGATCACACATCATAACAACAGTATACAAATGTGAACGTTGCCTTATGAATTCAGCACAAGTATTGTGTAGAATGTTCCTTCCAGTTCCCAGTTCATTCCCATCCTTCCTTACATCCAACAGTTGCTATACTATGCTGAGCTGCACAACAGAGTGGTGATGTGTTAGAAAAAAGGGTAGCATAATACATAGATCTCATTTGACATGCTTTCTCAATTCCCAGTTGTGCTTGATAAAGATAATTCAGTCATTAGGCATGACAGAGGAGTTAGGGTGATTATCATAATATGGTAAAAGTGGAATTTGGTGTTAGGGAGCTACCACTTGAAAAAGTTTGTCAGCATCACTTTGTGGGGGTGGGACAGGTGTATGTATGATAGCAGGCTTGACTGCACCACAGGGGACTCTTTTCCTTGTAGGGTCTTTCTTGCCAAGAAGCAGAGGTGTTTTTATTTTGTATTTTCACAGATATGTTACTCAGCTATGTTTGTTGTGCACCACATAAGCATAGGATGGGTATTACAGGGCGTTTGAATGCAGCACCATTGGTTTGTATGTGGTTGGATTGTTATAGGGGTACCACATGAAGTCCACTCATCAAATCAGTGTTTGGGACTTTATGAATGGAGTATAGTTGGTGGGGGGGTGATTTGCATATGTCATTCCCTACTGTGTATCTTTTCTTATAAATTATTACAGGCTTCTTGCTCCACTCTGCACATTGTTCATGAAAATATGTACATCCCTAAATAATAAGTAAATAAAATACACTGTATGTATGCAAATTCTGAAGAGGATAGAATATACTACGCATTTCAAGAAAAAAATACTCAGGTGTACCAGGTGGCAAAGTGATATGAATTTTAGTATAATAGCAGTTCATATGAAGTTGTTAACAACAACATTAGCTTAGGCATTTATTTCTCCATTAGAACAAGCAGGAAGCTGCAGTACCTCTGTTGTCAAGTTAATACTGCACCATATTGTTGGCACTGGTCTAGGAATCAATGTGCAAAAACTGGAGCAATACATTTCAGCAGAATGTATAGTCTAGGAAATGAGCATGAACATGTACATGGCTCGAAACACACATACATAACCCATCCCAATAAAACTCCTGAAATCATAACTAGTAGAACACATGTCTACAATTAATCTCTCAGACTCCCTCTTTGTTACATGACCACTTAAGTATGCGTGGGAATTAGGTTACTAGGCCTGAAACACATCAGAAGGAAAGTGATATCAGGCGTATGGCTGAACATTATGGAAATTAGCGTTCAGGAAGCGCCAGATGGAAGAGATTCTAACCTTCTCACAATGGGAAACATAGACATAATGTGACTGTAGCATTGTATGTCAGTCAGCAATAAACTCCTGCTTATACTTTGCCAGTCTAAAGGTCACTGGCAGGGGTAGGTATACAATGTGATAATCCCTGCAGTCATCTGGAAGCAGACAACATAGCTACAGATCATTACCCCACACCTTTTTTACCTATGAAGCTTGTTAAAACCAGGCACTGACTATGTATTCAGTACTAAAACCTGTATGCCAGCAGGATGTGAAGTAATACTTGACTTAATAAGTTCTCTAATAGGAACATCAGATAGCCTAAATGTACCACATGATAATATAATATTAATGTATTTTATTACTTTATTAACTGAACAAACTGCATAAGTTACAAGCATAACTTCTCTGGAAGAAACTCAACAGCATTATTATGGTAAAGTACCATAGAAATAAGCCTGTCTAGTCACCATTTAAGTGTATTCTATGTTAAATACATTCCCTTCATCTCTAACCTCCCAAATCATGTTTTTCATGTCCCTTACCTTCTTTAGTTCAACCATACATTTTCTCTCTATTGCTTTTTCTTTTAATTTATTCCATTGGTCCTCAGCCATCTCTGTAAAGAAGTACTTTCTGATATCCAGGTAATAATCTCTGAATCTGCTCTCTGTTCCTCCTCTTTAACTTTGTTCTTCGTGTTCAGAATGTTTTATTCTAATCTCCCTGGTTAGATCTTATGCAACAATATTATGGCTCTCCTGTCTTGTCTATTCTGTAGTGGGATGCATTTTAATTTCTTTAGTCTCTATACATAGCCTTCCACCTCCATCTTATGTACCTTTCTGGTGGCCTTTCTCTGTACTCTATCAATAAGCCTGGTATCACTTTCCTTAATGACTTCAAAATGTGCACACAATATCAATGGTGCAGTTTGCCCTGGGAGTTTAATGTGACACCATTATATTTTTTCTTTTAGTGTCTGCATGAACAGCATCTGACAACGTTTTCCTTGTATGATGTAAACATTTATGTCCCCCAACATCTGCTAATTCACTCCAGGACTATTGTGGCCCAAGTGGCATATGTCCACGGTGGATTTCAGTTGTCATCTTTTGAATCACTTTCTCAGCTTATCCCAATCCTTTCATATGTGTCTCTTTGCATTCTCTACATCTGCTGCACTTAGCTTTGTCTCATCAGCAAAGAGGTAGATTCTATTCTATGGTCTCACAAATGTGTCTGAGACAAACACAGTGAAAGAGTACTAGACTTAGGACAGACCTCTGGGATACTTCACTAGTCACCCTCCTTATTCCAGAAATCCTTCTGTCATCACAACCGTCTGAGTCCTACCATTTTTCCCATGGATCAGTTCAGTTCCTCTCTATTCATCCTTTACCTCCAGCATTCCTATCAGCCCCCTGTGTTAGGCTGAGACAAAGGATTTGTTGTTCCCTAGGTAGACCATGCTTACCAGTATTTCATTATCCAGTTTATCTATACTCCAATCCAATTCTAGCAGTTGGTGCAAAGGGTAAGAGTACTGAGCTATAGTTCCAGTGGTACAGGGTTTGATTCCTCCAGTTCTCATTTGCCTGCTGTGTGATCATAGGTAAGTAACT
Organism: Protopterus annectens; assembly: GCF_019279795.1. Taxonomy (NCBI): domain Eukaryota; kingdom Metazoa; phylum Chordata; order Ceratodontiformes; family Protopteridae; genus Protopterus; species Protopterus annectens. The sequence continues at coordinate 1,922,769,815 of NC_056729.1, forward strand.
TAATCAGACAGTGGCTGGAGAAAGCTGGTAATTTGGAATAGACTCCTCATTGGTCACCAGGACTGCAAGCCCAATAAATACGTATGAATATAAACTGTAAAACAAGTCTAGAATACTTTCCTAGCTGATGTTCAAACTCCAGCATCCACGCAGATGGTGAGTAGATAAATAAACTTACTAAAATAAAATAAAAGCACATCAAAACTGTATGTCCCATGTCAAGCTTAATTACTTCCCAAACACAGCTAAGTATGAACGCATTGGTCCTGAACTTTATCAGATCCAAATATTTTTTTATAAAACAGATTTTGTAAAAAAAATGTTTGAGTGGAAACCAGTTCAGGAAGAGGGAAGTCTGCTGTGACTGGCAACAGGAGGCTGTATTATAATAGGCATATAATTATATTGAGGATATGGAGATATATCTGATTGGACCCTTACTCACAGAGGTGATTGGTTGAAGTGTACTTCAGGGGGCCAATAGCATCAGAGAAGTAAGCTACATTTTGGTTTGATAAAAAGGACTGCAGGAGATTCAGTGTGTTTACTGCTGTCAAATCATAGGAATGGAAGAACAAACACAGGCCAGATCTGTGTTGCACTCTCCTCCCTCCCCCTATAGTTGACTAGCTCATCTCCCTGATGTTCTTCGTGTTTCACTGTTGCATTCATCACATTTGGGTTATCTGCTTGCAGTAACCCTCAGTCAGCATGATTATCAAAGTCTTGGGTCCTGCGTCAGTTGCTGTCTCATCTTCCATGACATCAGGTTGTCAGGGGTATAAAGCATGCAGCCGATGCCATTACATCAGTCTTTCTTGCCATGCAGTGCCATAAGCAGAAGCAGTTTGCAAGTGCTGGTCGGCCGACTCCTGAAATTTTTGTTTCCGTGTTTCAGATTCGAAGTCTTCAACTAAGCTAAGTACCCCATTGGGAATCCTTTTTCTTGCTCTAAACCAATGTCAGTAAAAGTTAACAATTGTATTTCTTGTGGAAGGCAAATACCTCATAAAGATTTTCATTCGTACTGCATTCCTTGCTTAGGCCCAGACCACGACGTACCTCGCTGTCAGTTTTGTGCCTTATTCAAACCTCATACTATTCGTTGTCGGTTCATTTACACATCCAAATATTTTGGTACTCAGTTCAATTATCCAGAAATTGCTTCAGTAAGCCACCCGACTACCAACATTCCAAAAAACGCAAAGATAAAGACAGAGACAGTCCACATAGGTCCAAAGCCTCCGATGACACTTCTCCTAATAGTCTCCAATTCACCGGTACTCAGTGAGGCACTTTTGCAGCCCCTGATACCCACTGCTTCAGATTCGCAAGCCTCTACTGAGACCCATTCAGAGTCTGGTATGCCGTGAGATGCTTCTTTGACTGTGGAAGCTGCAGATGTCTCTACCTTGGATGGGTCCGTAGCCGCTGTGCAGGCATCGGCTTCTGAGGGTGTATTCAGGCCTACTGACTTGCATATTAAACCGATGCCATCTTCTTCTTCAAGGCCTAAAACTCGATCCATGCCTAGAAAACTGACACCCAGACCACATGGTCAGGCCCCTATGCCTAAAAAATAAATGATAAGAATGGCTGAAGACCTTATTACTCTAATCAGGGGAAGCCACCCTTCCCCCTCTAAGAGACCTAGGACTGATTTTCCTTCTGATTCTTCTGATCAGGATTCTGAAATTTCTGTTTTCTCTGATGACCAGGATTTGCCCTTATCTACCTATGAGGATTCCATTCCCTCTGCTTCCCCTCCAGAGGATTTCTCTTTTAGTGAAACCTTGCATACACTTAGGGAGCATTTCTGCTGGGAAAGCCAGGATTACTCTGACTCCAAAAAGAGGCTTAGGGAATTCTTACTCCTGCTTCAACACAGGCCTTTAGCTATCCCTCCTGTACTGGACATTGTAGATGATGCCTTCTCGGAATCTAGCCTGGCCCCTGACACTTTACCTCCTGCTCCCAGAAAATCTGATAGGTATTACAGGGTACCTGACTCTCACAACTTCCTCTTTAAAAATCCTACTGCAGATCCTGAGACCATTTCACAAGGACTCAAGGGCATTAAGGCTACTAATGCCAAAAATCCTACCCCCTCTGATAGAGATTCCAGGGCGCTGGATAGATGGGGTAAGAAGGTATACACTTCTGCAACTTTGGCCATTAGGGCTTTAAACTGCCAGTTTCATATGTTAAAGTATCAGCAGCATATCATTGGATTGCTTAAACAGAAAATGATGTTGATTCCTGACTGTGCAGAAAATAAAGAATTACAGGATTTAATGCATTCTGCTGAACAAGTTGGAAAACGTACTTTGCAATGTGGTTTTGATTCATTACAGGCATCTTGCATGACTGCTGTCACTGGGTCTGTACTTAGAAGGCATGCTTGGCTTAAGGAGCAATCTTTGCCAGATCATGTTAAAGCTAAATTACTGGATGCTCCCTTAAACCAAGACTGCCTGTTTGGCAACAAAGCAGAAAAAGTACTTAAAAAGATGGAGGAAAAAGCTAAATCTATGCAAACTGCTAAAGATTTCCTGGAAGTACAGCCTCCCAGATTTAGTAGGCATTGGCCCTCTAAGAATTGGTTCTTTCCTGCCTCTTCCAGGCCTTCTCAGTCCAAACCCAGAACCAGCAGAACAACCAGGCTTCAGTCCCAAGGTACTCACAGGCATAAGCAGTGGGGGACTCCCACTTCCAAAGCAGGGAGTAGTAAGATTCCCCCTATGGTAAACTGTCTCAATGACTTAACTTTAAACCTTCCAAGCCCTGCTCAACTGACTGTTCCTTTAGGGGGAAAGATTTCCCTGCATGCAAAAAATTGGGAACTTATTACCCAGGACAAATGGGTCTTAAATATAGTTTCCCAAGGATACAGATTTCACTTCCACTCCTTACCAACCCCAAACGATTGGTCAGACCTACCCCCAAATCAGTGGGCAGAGGCTCAAAAGCAAGTTCTCTCTTTTTTAAGCATCAGGGCTATTCAACCTGTCCCAGAAGAAGAATGGGGGCAAGGTTTCTACTCAAGACTTTTCCTGGTACCCAGAAAAGACAATTCCTGGCGTCCTATCCTGGACCTGTCTATCCTAAACACATTTTTGGCAATCCCAAAATTCAAGATGCTAACTCTTCATCAGCTGCTTCCCATGTTAGGCAAAGATGCCTGGTTGGCAATACTGGATTTAAAGGAAGCATGCCTGCACATCCCAATAAGGGAATATTTCAGAAGATAACTACACTTCAGAGCAGGCTACATGCACTATCAGTTCTCTGCACTGCCCTTTGGCTTATCTACTGTGCCCAGGGCATTCAGAAAGTGCCTAGCTCCAGTCATTGCATTTTGCAGGCAAAGAAATATTCAGATATACCCATACCTGGGCGATTGTCTAATTCAGGCAGAAAGAAGCCAGGACATACTATTAAATCATCTGGCATTTGTAAAGAAATTGCTAACTTCTCTGGGGTATACCATAAACGAAAATAAATCACATCTTGTACCCTGCCAACAAATTGTATTGCTGGGAGCAAGCTTGAATACAACTTCCCAGATGGCCTACCTCACGCCAGAGAAACAAGTTCATTTGACACCCTACTTGAAACTACTGGCCACAAAGACCCAGCTATCTGCAAGGAAAATACTGCAAACCCTGGAGTTCATGGCTTCCTACATTCTACTAATTCCATATGCAAGACTGCATATGAGGCTACTACAATGGTATCTAAAACGCCTATGGTGTCAACATTCTCAGGATCTAGAATCAATGATTCCTATCATACCTTGTCTACAGATAGAGTTCCTTTGATGGGCAGAGGCCTGCCACCAAAACAAGGGACTGCCATTCTCTCTACCCCCTGCCACCCAAACCCTAACAACAGATGCATCAGACTATGCATGGGGGGCTCACTTGGCAGGGCAGTGCATTCAGGGCAAATGGAACCCAAGTCAAATGCACCTGCATATCAATCAAAAAGAAATGTTAGCTGTACAGAATGCTCTGACAGCCTTCAAGGACCACATTCTTCCAGGAAAATTATTGGTAAAGATATTCAACATGTTGAGAAACAAATGGGGGAGCCCAGAGATAGACCTGTTTGCCTCCCCCCAGAACTACCAATTGGACAAATTCTGCACAAGGACTCCCCACAAACAAGCTTGGAAAGTGGATTCCCTGTCCTTCACCTGAAAAAACCTACCAGTTTATACCTCCCCCCTCTGCCTCTCCTCTCCAAAGTACTACTAAAGATCAAACAGGACAAACCAAGGACAATACTGATTGCACCAGACTGGCCACGCCAACACTGGTACCCCCTCTTGTGCAGTGAGCCACTGCTGGCACCATGGCACCTGCCTCAGACCCATGCCTTGCATATCAGCAGGAGGGCCAGATTCTGCACCCACAGCTTCAAACCCTGAACCTGGCAGCCTGGCTAATTACCTGATATCTCCGTTACCATCCCTCAGTAAGCAAGTGATGGATGTCATTCTGGAGGCAAGGAGGCCTAGTACTAGAAAATTCTATGCTGAAAAATGGAAAAGATTCTGTTCCTGGAGCCAAACTCAAGGAAAGGGCACAGCAGTGCCCAATTTACCTCAGATTCTTCAATACGTAACTGAGATGCTTCACAAGGGCCTTTCCTTTTCCTCAATCAAATTTCATGCCTCAGCCATTTCAGCTCATTACAATGCAGAACCACCCCTCTTCTCTCATCCACTGATGAAGCAATTCCTCAGAGGGGCCAAAAACTTAAGACAACCCAGGAGAGCCCCTACTCCAGCCTGGGACCTTAACTTTGTGTTGGAAAAGCTCACTCTACCTCTCTTTGAGCCAGCTGCAAATGCAGAGTTAAAATTCCTTTCTTGGAAAACAGCCTTCCTTCTAGCCATCACTTCAGCAAGAAGGGTGTCTGAATTACAGGCCCTCATGGCAGTGGAGCCTTTCGTCATCGTTCATGCGGACAGGGTGTCCCTCAGGACCAATCCCTCCTTCATGCCCAAGGTGGTATCCAGTGTGGCCCTTAATCAGTCCATTCATTTGACAACCTTCTTTTCTAATCCACAGAACAAAGGGGAATGAATACTGCACTCCTTGGATGTGCACAGACAACTTAGATTCTACTTGGGCAGGACTAAACCTCTCAGGAAATCTGAACAGCCGCTGGTTGCATTGGCTGTAGGGGCAGAGGGGAAGGCCATTTCAAAGCAAACCATTTCTACGTGGATAGGCCATTGCATTCATTTCTGCTATAAGCACCATGGAAAACCTACCCCACAGGGGATAAGACCACATTCAACCAGGGCTGCATCTACCTCTACAGCCTTTCTCAGAGGTGTCCCTACCAGGGACATCCTAGAAGCTGTTACCTGGAGTTCTGTACATACCTTCACCAAGCATTACCACTTGCCAATCATTTCTAAATCCAGAGCTGACTTTGCCACTGTAGTCTTGCAGGGCCTTGTAGCTGGTCCTAATGATATCTAATTACCTCCTCCCATCCTTAGCTTTGGGAAAATACCCAAATGTGATGACTGCAACAGTGAAACACGAAGAACATAGTACAGTTGTGTACACTTACCATAAATGTAGATGTTCGAGTGTATTCACTGTTGCAGTCCTGGTTACCCTCCCTCCAGCCCCCTGACATCTATTGACTATACCTCTATTCTTGTTTACTATGCTTAAAGCTTTTTGGTATATTTGCTTTTTTGTTGTATATAATTGCTTCCCATTATGGGGGCACCTGACATCTGGGGCAAGAAAAACGGATGTAATGGCATCAGCTGCATGCTTTATACCCCTGACTACCTGACCTTATGGAAGATGAGACAGCAACTGACACAGGACCCAAGACTTTGATAATCAGGCCGACTGAGGGCTACTGCAAGCAGATAACCCAAATGTAATGACTGCAACAGTGAATACACTCGAACATCTAAATTTATGGTAAGTGTACACAACTGTACTTTCACTGGATTTATTGAGCCCATCTTAGCCTCCTGCAGGCTCAACCTGACCCACATCCTGGCCAGTGAGGAGTTTGAAAATGCTGATGCAACATTGTATTGCTGACAGGGACTGTGCCCAGACCCCCTGCCACCCTGCAGTAGCTTTGTAAGCTCTGCAGTCACTGTCTGTGGGATGCACATATGAACTTCTGTACATGACCAACCTCTTGAATAAGCAGTTAACTCTTGGAACATGCAGCATTTCAGGCTTTCAATGCTCCAATTGCAATAAGCCTAGGATGGCTCCTCCCCCTTGAATGGTTCATAGGTTCATAGGTTCGTACTAGGCTATCTGCCCTAGGGCATTTATAAGCCTAGCCAGAGTGTGTGTGGCTTTCACCACCCCTTAGGATGACAATACTACACCCTTTTAGGGTTTAGTTTACTGTGCCTCTGTCTAGTAGTGACACAGAGATGACCCCCGGGGTAAACCTACAATCTCCCATCCACTCGTCAAGATTTCTCTTGAATAGAGTCAGTGAGGGGCTCTGCCTAACATGGATTGGGATTCTGTTCCAGAGTGTAGGGAGCCTCTGGGTTATGAATCTGTCCCTCCAGCACGTCCTATTTATTTCTGTGTTGAGGTTTAAGTCTCTTGCTCTCGTGGCTCTGGTGGATTTGGATTTACTGAGGTGGAGCATGTCCATTAATTCCGGATTGGACATGGCCTTGTACGTCAGGCACAGATCACCTCTGAGTAGGCGGTATGCGACTGAATAGAGCTGGAGTTTTTTCAGTCGGGCAGCATATGACATATGTTTAAGACCCTTTATCCTCTTGGTGAGGAACTTTTGGGGTCTTTCCAACTGCTGCAGGTGACGGGTAAGATACATCCCAAATGGGGCATTGTACTTAATCATTGGCCTGATAAGAAAAGAGTACAGGGGCACAATGACCTCTCTTGATCTAGATGTGAAACCCTTCATGATAAGGTGGGCAATATAGAAGGTCTTCCTAACCACTTTGGCAATGTGAGTGTCAAATGAGAGGTTACTGTCAACCTGGGTCCCAAGGTCCCTGATTACCTCTTCCATACTTAATGGATTACCACCTATGTGGTAATTTGTGGGTACCTTGTTTTTCCCAAAGGGTATGACTATACATTTTTTGGCATTCGGCTTAAGGCCATGGCTCTGGCACCAATTATCCGTTTCTATGAGGCCTCTCTGAAGGATGTTTGTGTCCGCTGGAGTATCAATTATGGCGCCCAGTTTGCAGTCATCTGTGAACTTTGTCAGCCACAATCCTCCTATGTTTGCCTGTACCTCGGACAAATAAATGCCGAACAAGAGGGGTCCCAGGACTGAGCCCTGTGGGACACCGCTTGTGACTGGCTTAGAGTCTGACATAGCTCCAGCAACTCTGACCATGTGGGTTCTGTCCTTGAGCCAGTTTGAAACCCATCTTGTGACATATGGGTTTACATTTAAGCTGGTGAGTTTGTCTATGATGCCCGAGTGGGGCATTGTGTCAAAGGCTTTTGTAAGGTCAAGGTAGGCTGTGTGAACTGCCTTACCCTCATCAATGGACTTAGTGACTGTTTCAAAAAAGTCGATCAAGTTCAAAAGGCAGGATCTGCCTTTGACAAAGCCAAATTGGGTAGGATCCAATGTCTGTAGGTCCCCAATGTCTTTGTTTATGAGTTCCATAATAATCTTCTCCATAGCTTTGCAGACCAGGCTCGTCAAGCTTATGGGGCGGTAATTTCCAGGGTCCATAGAAGCACTGCCTTTGTGAAGTGGTACCACTGTCGCCGTACGCCACTCTTTGGGTACGGATCCTGTAGTAAGGCTAAGATTAAACAGCAGCCTTATGTGTGGGTTTAGTTCCTCTTGGAGTTCATGTAGCACACAGCCCGGGACACCGTCCGGTCCCATTGATGCTGTGTTTTTAGCTTTAGAGAGGGCGGCTCTCACCTGGGCATCTGAGATATTAGGGAGGCTACACTCTGCTGGGATAGTTATTTCTCCTTTTGGGGAGGGAGGAGAAATTTGCACTGAACCTGTCTGCCAGAATGTTGGCAATGTCAGTGGGTTCAGTGTATTTTGTATCATTTTGGACTAACTCTGAGCATATCTTGGAGTTTCCACCCAGGTTTCTAACATAGCTAAAGAAGGCTTTGTGATTGTCTTTTGTGTCTTTTGCGATTTTTCTCTCAAAGTTGGCCTTGGATGATTTTATGAGTGATCGTAGTTTTTTGCTAGTACTGATCAGAGATGCCTTCCCTTTTAGGAGTTTTGCTCTGTCATGTAGTAGCTTCCTCCTCCTGTTGTAGAGTTTGTTTATGGCTGGGGTCCACCAGACCGGGTGCCTGCCTTTGGGGGAATGGGTCTTGGTTTTATTTGGGATTGCATGATCCATGCATTCTTGAAGGTGCCCGTAGAAGGCATTTGCAAAGGATTCAGCAGTGTGGGTTGTGGTTTCCACTGGCCCAGGGGCCTTGAAGGATACCATTTCAGTCTTAAGAAGTGAGAAGTTGGCTTTTGAGAAGTTCTTCACTGTGGTCTTTTGTGCAGGGGGTGGGGGCGGGATGTGGATTTCCAGTGAGATTAATTTATGGTCTGATCTTACCAAAGAGGGATATACTTCCGGTGTGGAGCATTTTGTCCCCATGTTTGTGATGACCAGGTCTAGTATATTGTCTCCTCTTGTGGGAATGGTGACCAGTTGTTCCATTGCATTTGAGTTTATGAATTCTAGGAACCTTTGGGCTAGGGTGTTGGGGCTTGAGTAATGTTCCCAGTCTATGTTTGGGTAGTTGAAGTCTCCCAATATGATGGTATTTGGAGAGACATTCATACTCTCTAGTGTCTTCAGGAAGGCTGTGTGGGGTTCCTGAGTTTGAGAGGGTGGTCTGTAGCATGCTACAAACTGTAAGGCAGTTTTGCCTATGGTTAGTTGCACCTGGATGGTCTCCGATGCTTTGTGCGTTGCCACTAACCTGGAGGTGTGGGTATCTTTGATGAATATGGATACTCCCCTCCTTTTGTGGTTCGGTCCAAGTTTTGGGGCGGAAAGCATGATATGAGGTAAAACCTGATAGTGCTGGGGTGCTCTCAGGAGCCTTGAACCAGGTTTCAGTCACTGCACAGACATCGATGTTCTCCATACTGAGAAGGGCTTCGAGGGCATGCATCTTGAGGTTTAGACTTCTGGCATTGAGCAGCATTACCCTTAGTTTTTTTCCACTTGTGTTTTCTAGGGAGGTAGGTTTGTCCTTTGAGCCTTGCCTAAAAAAGGCACTATGGGGTGGCAAGAGCCTTGGCCAATATCCGAAGCCCAGGGTGACAGGTGCAAGCCGTCCCTTGCGAAGCAGCGTGGCTTGTCAAGCATGTCATCCCAAGCAGACAGACATTGGATCCCCTTAGAATGACACCAGTAATTAAGCCAATTGTTAAAACTGATCATTTTGTCTTTGTACTGTGGCATCATTCTTGGTGAGGGTAAGATGCTGCTCAGGGTCAGGGTCATACCGGCCTGGGCTACATAATCAGAGAGCTCCTCTATGTCTCTTTTCATGTAGTCCAGGGAGGTGTCTCAGGTCGTTCACACCGGCATGTACAATGACTGAGTCATATTTGTACTTGCTGTGGAGTGACCTGAGTGCTTGTGTTATGTGGCGGATTCTAGCTCCCGACAGGAAGCTTACTGTGACCCTCTCCTTGTTCAGTCTGGTGAGCGGTACGTCAGTGTGTCTGACTATGGAGTCACCTATTACAAGTGTGTCTGGCATGTTGTTTGGCCTTAAGGGCTGTGACTGTTTAGCACACTGACTTTGTGAACTATGTGTTGCATGTGCTATGTCTTGAGATGGCGGTTGCTTGGGTGTCTGCTTTGGAGGCCTCTGTTGTTTTGGTAGATTTTTAATCAGCGCCTCCGAGTATGTTTTTGTGTGTTTATGTGTTTGGTTTGCAATTGTGATAGTTCTATGTGAGACTGGGTTTGTGGTGTGCATGGTTACCTTCTCCTCCTGACTGGTCTTGCCAGTACTGAATTGAGGGAGCTCAGCCTCCAGTTTGGCTATATAGTTGCATCTCTCGCGTATGTTTGTATTTGTTGGGAGGAGGAGAGTGTTGTCTGTGTACATGAGGCAATTGTAACATTGCCTCAAGATTCCCAGATTCACCAGCTGAACAGGAGAGGACGCTAGCAACTGACCCTTCGACATGCTAGAAATAGTGAAAAAGATTGCTGTGTAACTGAGTCAGAAAGGACCTATAGGGAAATGGGTACTCAAGGGAATTTAGGTGAATGAAGTACTTTCTTTTGTTTAAGAGTGCTTTACTTGTATAAAGAAATGCTTTAGGAGCAAGTGCTGAGCTTTTCAGATAGAGTATAGGCTGTATAGATTGCAAGTAGAACAGTTCTAAGGGAAAAATTGAAGAGCAGACTTTACGGAGCCAGAAATAGTTTAAACTTCATTAACCGGCGCTGCCCTATGCTGCTCTATGAGCAACTCCGCGCTAAAGCGCGCAAAAGCGGGCTTTATAGCAGGGGGTTGAAAAGAGCCAGGAACTGACCCAAAATGGCATTGGCTGCTCACAGTCATCCTTCCCTACCTGGTACCTCCAGCACCTATGACACTCTTTGAACAAGGGTTGGCTGGGACAGAGTAAAGGCTGTATCCCTCTCTTCCATGGGGTCAGTCAGCACAAAGGGAAAATTCTTTTGATCCCAGGAATAGGAATATGGAGTATAAAAACAAACAGTATAAAATAATAATGTTAAAGAATTGAGGATAACTAAACTTACAATATGATTAGAGTCATGCAAAGCGAAGGTAATGCTGTTAAAAACAAGGTTATATGTCACACACCAGCATCAAAATTAACAATCGCTAACAGTGAATACACTACACTGAGTCATGCAACTACACTCCTGGTCAGTGTTTACCAGGGAAATAAAGTTAATAACAACAAGAACATCTATATAAGTAAAAACATCTAAAATAATTGGAGAGTAGCAAAGACAAGGAAAGGCTTTGTATTCTGAGTGCTGTTTTAATGACACTAGTCTGTGAGAACTGTCAGATACTGTCAGATTTATTTGCTATATAATGTATTGTTGCATACTTGTTTTAAACAGCCTGCTCTATTTACTTTTACATGAGTATTACTGGTCAGCAGGGCTTCCTCTTTCTGCAGATGCTTCAAAAGTGGCACTCAGAGGGATCACACTGCTAGAGAATCCTATGACAGATAAGCACTACTGTTACCATGTGTGACATACTATCCACAAGGATTTTGAATTTGACTGGAAAGGGAGTCCTGACATTTTTTTTTTCACACAGACTCAGAATATAAATATTATTTGCTATTGAAAACCAAGTAGTCCTTAAGCAACAGGAAATTGCACAAAATGAAAAGAAATAATTTAATCTGTAAAACTCCTGACATCCAGTTTGGTCTCAATGAAGAAACTATAATTATTTGTGTTTATGCATGTAAATTAGTTTGTGTGTGTGTGTGTGTGTGCGTGTGTCTCTGTGTGTGTGTGTGTGTGTGTGTGTGTGTGTGTGTGTGTGTGTGTGTGTGTGTATGTGTTTGGTCATAGTTTCATCATTACTTTATCCTGTACTGCATAATACTATAATTAGTCTGCCAAACAACTTGGAAGCAGTTACCACAAAATAAATTGGTGTTTGTGTCATTTAGGTAATAATTGCTTTATTTTTCCTCAAGTTGTTGTCATTTGTTACACTTATTTAATCTACAAAACACAAATGTAAAACAGAAAACAAGGAGATAAAAATATATCAGAAATGCTGTAACTTCTGCTGTTCAAGAGAAATGTGTAGAAAACCTTCCTGTTTGTAGATATACCTGGTGGATGAATGGGTGTGTTATCTGATGCTGGTGACGTACATCATGAAGACCCCATGTAAGGGAGGTCTTGGCTTCCTGTTTGTAGATATACCTAGTGGATGAATAGGTGTGTTATCTGATGCTGGTGACATACATCATGAAGACCCCATGTAAGGGAGGTCTTGTCTTCCTGTTTGTAGATATCCCTAGTGGATGAATGGGTGTGTTATCTGATGCTGGTGATGTACATCATGAAGACCCCATGTAAGGGAGGTCTTGGCTTCCTGTTTGTAGATATCCCTAGTGGATGAATGGGTGTGTTATCTGAAGCTGGTGACGCACATCATGAAGACCCCATGTAAGGGAGGTCTTGGCTTCCTGTTTGTAGATATCCCTGGTGGATGAATGGGTGTCTTATCTGATGCTGGTGACGCACATCATGAAGACCCCATGTAAGGGAGGTCTTGGCTTCCTGTCTGTAGATATACCTGGTGGATGAATGGATGTGTTATCTGATGCTGGTGACGTACATCATGAAGACCCCATGTAAGGGAGGTCTTGGCTTCCTGTTTGTAGATATCCCTAGTGGATGAATGGGTGTGTTATCTGATGCTGGTGATGCACATCATGAAGACCCCATGTAAGGGAGGTCTTGGCTTCCTGTTTGTAGATATACCTAGTGGATGAATGCGTATGTTATCTGATGCTGGTGACATACATCATGAAGACCCCATGTAAGGGAGGTCTTGGCTTCCTGTTTGTAGATATGCCTAGTGGGTGAATGGGTGTGTTATCTGATGCTGGTTATGTACATCATGAAGACCCCAAGTAAAGGAGGTCTTGGCTTCCTGTTTGTAGATATCCCTAGTGGATGAATGGGTGTGTTATCTGATGCTGGTGATGCACATCATAAAGACCCCATGTAAGGGAGGTCTTGGCTTCCTGTTTGTAGATATCCCTAGTGGATGAATGGGTGTGTTATCTGATGCTGGTGATGTACATCATGAAGACCCATGTAAGGGAGGTCTTGGCTTCCTGTTTGTAGATATCCCTAGTGGATGAATGGGTGTGTTATCTGAAGCTGGTGACGCACATCATGAAGACCCCATGTAAGGGAGGTCTTGGCTTCCTGTTTGTAGATATCCCTAGTGGATGAATGGGTGTGTTATCTGATGCTGGTGATGTACATCATGAAGACCCATGTAAGGGAGGTCTTGGCTTCTTGTTTGTAGATATCCCTAGTGGATGAATGGGTGTGTTATCTGATGCTGGTGACACACATCATGAAGACCCCATGTAAGGGAGGTCTTAGCTTCCTGTTTGTAGATATCCCTGGTGGATGAATGGGTGTCTTATCTGATGCTGGTGTCGCACATCATGAAGACCCCATGTAAGGGAGGTCTTGGCTTCCTGTCTGTAGATATACCTGGTGGATGAATGGATGTGTTATCTGATGCTGGTGACGTACATCATGAAGACCCCATGTAAGGGAGGTCTTGGCTTCCTGTTTGTAGATATCCCTAGTGGATGAATGGGTGTGTTATCTGATGCTGGTGATGCACATCATGAAGACCCCATGTAAGGGAGGTCTTGGCTTCCTGTTTGTAGATATACCTAGTGGATGAATGCGTATGCTATCTGATGCTGGTGACATACATCATGAAGACCCCATGTAAGGGAGGTCTTGGCTTCCTGTTTGTAGATATGCCTAGTGGGTGAATGGGTGTGTTATCTGATGCTGGTTATGTACATCATGAAGACCCCAAGTAAAGGAGGTCTTGGCTTCCTGTTTGTAGATATCCCTAGTGGATGAATGGGTGTGTTATCTGATGCTGGTGATGCACATCATAAAGACCCCATGTAAGGGAGGTCTTGGCTTCCTGTTTGTAGATATCCCTAGTGGATGAATGGGTGTGTTATCTGATGCTGGTGATGTACATCATGAAGACCCATGTAAGGGAGGTCTTGGCTTCCTGTTTGTAGATATCCCTAGTGGATGAATGGGTGTGTTATCTGAAGCTGGTGACGCACATCATGAAGACCCCATGTAAGGGAGGTCTTGGCTTCCTGTTTGTAGATATCCCTAGTGGATGAATGGGTGTGTTATCTGATGCTGGTGATGTACATCATGAAGACCCATGTAAGGGAGGTCTTGGCTTCTTGTTTGTAGATATCCCTAGTGGATGAATGGGTGTGTTATCTGATGCTGGTGACACACATCATGAAGACCCCATGTAAGGGAGGTCTTAGCTTCCTGTTTGTAGATATCCCTAGTAGATGAATGGGTGTCTTATCTGATGCTGGTGACGTACATCATGAAGACCCCATGTAAGGGAGGTCTCGGCTTCCTGTTTGTAGATATCCCTGGTGGATGAATGGGTGTGTTATCTGATGCTGGTGATGCACATCATGAAGACCCCATGTAAGGGAGGTCTTGGCTTCCTGTTTGTAGATATCCCTAGTGGATGAATGGGTGAGTTATCTGATGCTGGTGATGTACATCATGAAGACCCCATGTAAGGGAGGTCTTGGCTTCCTGTTTATAGATATACCTGGTGGATGAATGGGTGTGTTATCTGGTGCTGGTGATGCACATCATGAAGACCCCATGTAAGGGAGGTCTTGGCTTCCTGTTTGTAGATATACTTGGTGGATGAATGGGTGTGTTATCTGATGCTGGTGATGTACATCATGAAGACCCCATGTAAGGGAGGTCTTGGCTTCCTGTTTGTAGATATACCTAGTGGTTGAATGGATGTGTTATCTGATACTGGTGATGCACATCATGAAGACCCCATGTAAGGGAGGTCTTGGCTTCCTTTTTGTAGATATCCCTAGTGGGTGAATGGGTGTGTTATCTGATGCTGGTGACGTACATCATGAAGACCCCATGTAAGGGAGGTCTTGGCTTCCTTTTTGTAGATATACCTAGTGGATGAATGGATGCATTATCTGATGCTGGTGACGTACATCATGAAGACCCCATGTAAGGGAGGTCTTGGCTTCCTGTTTGTATATATACTTAGTGGATGAATGGATGTGTTATCTAATGCTGGGGATGTACATCATGAAGACCCCATGTAAGGGAGGTCTTGGCTTCCTGTTTGTAGATATCCCTAGTGGATGAATGGGTGTGTTATCTGATGCTGGTGATGCATATCATGAAGACCCCATGTAAGGTAGCTCTCAGAAGCCTGAACATAGTGTGAAGATAGGTGAAGGCTGCCAGCCTAGCCAGATAGAATTTTGTACATAATGCTGTCATTTGTAAATATGGCTTGTTCTCTTAAATGTGTAAAGACTGCTTTAGATATTGAACTGCAAAAATGTAACAACAAACACTCTGCTGTATTAAAGCTAAGTCAAGCATTTCATGACTGTCTTTGATGTTAAAATTCTGAGCTGATATGTCTAGAGGGAGGCATCCTGCCTATTGTTTTAAGACCAGAGTTAATGGCTAGAATATGCATGTATAAATGTCCTTTATTGCTCTGGTGTCTGCCCAGGTGTAAAGAATGTAAATGTAGTTTCTCTTAGCCTGGCAACACCAGAGAAGTGTGAAGAATGATGTCATGTGAAGCAGCTCTGTATTATCAATTTAAAGAGAGAGAATCAGAGAGCTCAGAGCATTTTGTCTTTTGAACAGCCAACATCATCAGTACTGCCTGTTTCTATATGTAAGTTATTTAGAACTGTGTTTTCTCTTAGATATCGCTAGGAAATAGGAATATTAGACTAAGTGTTTTTCTGTGATGTCAGAACTTTTCTACGGTATTCTTTTAAGTATTTCTCTGTGATCTCTAAACTCTTGACCAGCACTGTAAGAAGTATTGTCTTGTGTTTTTATTATTTATTATTAAATATTTTTTAAAGGGTGGCCACGGTGGTGCAGTGGTTAGCATTGCTGCCTCACAGCAAGAGGTTCTCTGGTTCAATCCTCAGCTGGGGTGCCTTCTGTGTGGAGTCTGCATGTCTTCCCTGTGGTCGTGTGGGTTTCCTCCAGGTTTTCAGGTTTCCTCCCACATCCCAAAGACATGCTGTAGGTGGATTGGATACTCTAAATTGGCCCTAGGCATGAGTGTGTGCCTTCTGTGGAAGGTTGGGCACCTGGATGGCAACTCAACACTGTAAAACACCACTGACAATCATGAGCGAACAGGTGATCCACTGTGGCGACCCCTAACTGGGAAAAGAAGAAGATTAAATATTTTTAAACCTTTCAACTGTGGCTGTTTTGTGTAGAGATAATTTAAGCTCTAAGAGTACATTGCATGTATACAGTGATGCTGTACCAAGTCACTCCAAATAAGTCTTGACTGTTAGGTCACACTTACCATTTGGATAATAATATTGCACAGTAACAACTGGACACCCTTTTAAGGGCCTTTGAGTAGCTGATAAATATTAGTGGGTGGTGGCAGCTAGTACTACGTTTTAGACTGGGCAGAAAAGGGGCACAGCTGGAGAACCTGTGCCAGCCTTCCCCAGGAGTGTCTGTGTGGTTGTATAAACTCTTATCTCAAAGTGTGTTTGTGTGTGTGTGTGTGTCAGCTACTTGGGCAGGGACATGAAGCACTGGTTGGACAGCGAGGGTGCTGGAGGTTTTAGCTTGCCCACTAGGCTGAGATCTGGACCCTATAGCTGTGCCAGTGTGGAGTCTTATTGGGGACCTGGAGAGAAAGGGAGCAACCAGCACCCAACTGACTGTGATCTCTGTGCGCTCTTAAGGGAAATTGTACTTTACTGTGTGTGTATTTACTATCTTTTCACTATATGGACACCCCTCACTGGCATTAGTGGTGAGGATTGAGGCTCCTTGATGGCTGGGCCAGTGCATGGGAGTCACACATAGTACAGGCCACACCCATCATAGTATCATAATAGAATACTAAGCTTTCACCAAAAGGGTCTTTTAAACATAACCATACTTCCCAATAAGATTTGATAGGTATTGGATCCCAACGTTTTTGAGGGGGTATATATACTTGGAAACGGGTAGCTGAACATTTACAAGCATCCTCTGTCTTATAGAGACATAGGTGCCATACCAGTTATATATTTATGGCTCCTTCATCTTGCTTCGTCTTTTTATGGATCCAAGTTTCACTTGAATAAGTGCAGGGATAAATTCTGCTTCACATGGATGGGAAGCATGTTCCAGAGATGGGGGGGGGGGCTCTGAGATACATACCTGTTCCTCCAGCATGTCCTATTTATGGTGCATGCAAGGTTTAGGTCCCTGACTCAGGTGTTCTTGATACTGTTTATTTTATGGATGTGCAACAGGTTCATTACAGTTGGATCAAATGATGCTTTGTAGTCCAGACACAGGCCACCCTTCAGTAGTCTGTAGGAGACCAAATTTACAGTCAGAAATGGGATTTCAACCCATGCCTCCATTCTGAGATGAGAATACCAATGTTAGAGTAAGGAAAATGTAGTCCTTAAGTTTAGCACCTTAGACTACTCAACCATCCTGATAACAAGAACTTGTAAGCACTGTCATGTTCTAGCATGCAGTCAACATTGATTAGTTACTCTAAGCTCGAGGCTGTGGAAGACATAGGTGGCAACAAGAGTTTAAAAGTCAAGACAGTTCAACTATACTGTCAGTTCCCAGGCATAGCATTGTGTCCTTACACACTGACATGGCAATGACACAGAACATTTGGTTGTGTGAATTTTATAAGCAGTCAGAGCTCTTTGCATTCAGTGGCAGCCCTGGCACTAACATCTAACTGGCTGATTGTCTATCATGATTGCCATGTTTCCAGACTTTTTTATGAAAATGTGCTTGTGTCATTATTAAGAACAGAGTGTATTTGAATCAAGACCTCATGTCTTAATGAGAATGACATGGGTGAGAGTCAAGGCCTCATGTCATTAGGAGAATGACATGGGTGGGAATCAAGGCCTCAATGTCCTTAGGAGAATGACATGGGTGGGAATCAAGGCCTCATGTCCTTAGGAGAATGACATGGGTGAGAGTCAAGGTCTCATGTCCTTAGGAGAATGACATGGGTGAGAGTCAAGGTCTCATGTCCTTCAAAGAATGACATGGGTGAGAGTCAAGGCCTCATGTCCTTAGGAGAATGACATGGGTGAGAGTCAAGGTCTCATGTCCTTAGGAGAATGACATGGGTGAGAGTCAAGGTCTCATGTCCTTAGGAGAATGACATGGGTGAGAGTCAAGGTCTCATGTCCTTAGGAGAATGACATGGGTGAGAGTCAAGGTCTCATGTCCTTCAAAGAATGACATGGGTGAGAGTCAAGGCCTCATGTCCTTAGGAGAATGACATGGGTGAGAGTCAAGGTCTCATGTCCTTAGGAGAATGACATGGGTGAGAGTCAAGGTCTCATGTCCTTAGGAGAATGACATGGGTGAGAGTCAAGGCCTCATGTCCTTAGGAGAATGACATGGGTGGGAATCAAGGTCTCATGTCCTTCAAAGAATGACATGGGTGAGAGTCAAGGTCTCATGTCCTTCAAAGAATGACATGGGTGAGAGTCAAGGTCTCATGTCCTTCAAAGAATGACATGGGTGAGAGTCAAGGTCTCATGCCAATAATTCATGCTAACACATTATTTAGAAAAACAAATTGCAACAAACAGATGTGCTACTTGAGAATTATAGGTACTGCTTGACATATTTAGTTTAACTGAGATAGATAAGAAACCACAACATTTGAGTGACACATCCACTACTTTTTTCAGTACTGGCACCAAACTTCCCTTGTCTTATAACCAGAGATCATTTTCTGCACATAGTGACCTTCCTTAATTATGATGGCATAAGCTTTCTACAAAGCCATATAGTCATTCTGTAAATACAATAAATAAAATATTTCTTCCAATATGTGTGTGTATGTGTGTGTGTGTGCGTGTGTGTATGTATGTATGTATGTATAAATATATATATATATATATTTATATACATATATATATATATATATATATATATATATATATATATATATACACATATATATACATATACATATATATATATATATATATATATATATATATATATATATATACATACACACATGTGTGTGTGTGTGTGTGTGTGAGAGTGAGTGTTTGAGCATTCATATGTATAATGAAACATCAAAAAGATAAAAGAATGGAAAAAATTATCAGAAAAGATCAAAACAAAAGATAAAAAAAAATCACACAGGAGGACAAGCCCCCCTGCACCCTCATATCATCTGCTACTTATGTATACCAACTCAAAGATCAATCATACAGCAATGGTCCCACTCACGTTTGCACTGCAATCTTGCACAAGCAGAAGCCAGCATTAAGGGAATGCACATTCTTAAGAAGCTAGTAAACAAACGTTCACTATTTTGAATATATAAAAAATCCATGAAAAAGGGAAACCAGCACAAAAGTCAGTTTCAACTTGATTTATTTATAAAACACACTGCAAATTGCAGTGTCACTGACAGCAGCTTTGTCAATATGGAATCTGTTAGTAAAGGCATACAGAAAGTTTAATAGAGTGGTATCCCAGTTCTATGACCAAAATTCAGAAGGTGTTTCATAAAGTAAGCAAAAAAGAATTATTTAGTTTGGTAAACATTAACCCGTCATTAAAACAATGTCCAAAAGTGGAAACACTTAAAAGAAAACACATAATAAGCAAATCTATGCCTAATAAATTAGCACTGAAGTGATATATAACAATTTAACCAAATTAGTAACTAACAGAAGTAAATAGTTCATATAGACCATTACATTATGGATGATAGTCACATATTTCCAAACATCAAAAGAATGAGGTTCCATCCTTGGTCCATTCTTGTTCAATGTGTTTATCAATGATCTCCACACTTCATGTCATCCAGCCTCTCTTATACAATATGCTGATAATTCAGCCACCATCCATTCCTTAAATAATCTCCCCAAACCTACAATAGAAAACCAAAGAAGCTTTCTCCTTTGTTGAGCTATGGCTTAACAGTTCACAAGGCCTATTCAGCCCCCCCCCTCCCAAAAAAAAAATACTAAACTTCTCCTCTTCACCCTATCACTGACTGCAAACAAACTGAGTTTAACATCAATTCTCAGAATAATACTATAACTGAAGTTGTTCCCCATACTAAACTCTTAGGAGTAACAACTGACAGAAATCTTAAATTTGATCTACACGTACAGAATAGCATAAAAAATATCAAAAACAAGGACTGCTCTATAGACTTAAAGTCTTTCTTATCACAGTCACCAAACACACCCTTGACACTACTTCCCTTCTACCATCCCTACTATATGGTGCTGTTATTCCTACAAATCTCAACATCCCCAAAAATCAAAACTCAAATCATGCTATAACAAAACAGCAAAATTTGCTAAAATTCAGTCTACCCCAGCCATCACTGTATGGATCTTCAAACTCTAAATTGGTTAGAACTTCACCAACATCTCAGTTACTTACAACGGTTAACTACCCACAAATTAATATAAAAACCCAATTATTGGCCCTATTTTAGTTCCATACTTTTCAACTATTTACCCAAGAGACTCTTTAGATTGGAGACTAAACAGCTGCTTGCTAATATAAGCCTAGTAAAACTGCAGACCATAGCCTATACTCCTATTTTGTAACCAAAGTATGGAACACTATAAATATTTGAACTAAACCAAATATTCCTACCTTCAAACATTCTCTAAATGAGTAATTCACTAAATTCTGGAATATTTCCTGCTCTCAACCTGGCTAAAAGCCTTATACTAACCTCACATTCTATTAAAGACTCTGAACTGTATGCACAACACAGCATACCAGTTCCTAATCACATAATCAAACCATTTTCTTGACATCTACTAAGTAGCTAATATGAAAAATACCCTTTCACAGCCTTGTGCCTGAAATATGAACCTGCTTAGATGTGGTACCGATAATAGTCATATATGATTTTTTTTTTTATTTTAAATTAAGCCAGAGCTTCCAAAGGGAGCCTGGAAAATAAATATATATTTTTGACAGGTATATTTATTTAATGACAGTATCCATTTGATTACAATAAAAAACTACAGGCTGGGGCTCTCTTACTGTATTGGCAGCTAAAAGGTAGACACTTAATTCATTAATAGATTGTTTTGCAAGAGAAGGCAAAATGTCAGCCGGAGTCTTACACCCCGACAGGATTTTATCACAAGATAAATCATATGGATAATATAATAAAACATCTGGTGTTAATGGGGACAGCTTATACCAATTCTCCTTGCCTGGGCAATGCAAATGCTTGTGTACCAATGGCAAATGTACATGAAGACCATTACCTTTCTGGAAATCACTCATGAAGATTTGAATTTTACTTGTGCTAGTTTCTTAATTTATACATTAAATGTTTATTCATAGCAATGAGAAGGGTATATGGAGAAGCAATGGGGTGGTGGCGGAAATATTAGAAAAGGAGGGTAGCAGAAAAGCCATCAACAAATTGACCAATAAAGAATTCTTAATGAGAGATCAGATGGTGATAAAACACAAAGTGAAACCATACATGGTAGAATACAGATGACATGCATCTTAGTGATACAAATAGGGATATTTTTATCAAGGGAATGATATTTGTCATTCGAGCATAACTCCAAAACATGAAGGATATTTGAAAGGACAAAATAATGCTTAAGTTGCAAGAATGGTAGGCAGTAAATGTAAAAAACAAGTGACAATATGTTCAACAGAATATGCAAGATAACTGCGTATGTAACATGAGAAGTTCTTAAAGAAGCATGGAATCCGAAGAAGTAGAAAAGGAATTAGGAATCTCCATTAGACATGCTGCACACATGGCACTTGGTAAAGCCAAAATCTCTGTGGGTGGATCATAGTTTCTTAGGTTTGTAACAACAATTTAATAACCACCCTATTGTCCCAAAGCAACACTCAAAATGATAATGATCCAAAAGGCAGTTGATCCAAGTTCAGTTAGCAAACTGAAAGAAACATAGCATGGGTCTTGCACATCTACCACTCACCAACAAAAACCTCTACCCATAATGAACTTAATAGTGACATGCTACAGCAGTTCCCCACAAACAAACAGACACACACACACACACACACACACACACACACACACACACACACACACACACACACACACACACACACACACACACACACACACACTGCTGTCTATATCCTGTTACATGGAAGTTTCAGTGTTCAGCTGTTTGTTCCTTACAACCCTAAAGCTCTAGACTTTCTCTCCATCCTTGGCCTCAATTGATAGCCAAAAATCTACCAGACCACACTTTTCATCTGGTAGCCAGTCCTTTCAAGTTTTAGAACAAACCGATATACCACATAGAATAAGCAACCTACCCATCCTGTTACCCTAAAATACTGAACATTAGCAGTGATAGTTACAAAGTATCACTTGATAGTCTTCTATCCATAAGCCCATTTAAACGTTACTGCTCTTAAAAATGGTTATTAAATGGGAAAACATCTCCTATACAATGACCTCAGTAGTCTCACTGACTCTCCAACAAATATCACACCCTTCAAGCTAAATATTTCTTCATTATCTCCATCCTCATGAAGCCCATCTGTTATCAGTGGATTGTTTAAAAAGTTCAAAACTGCATATAAATTCAGAGCTAATCTTCTTCTTCTTTTCCCAGTTAGGGGTCACCACAGTGGATCACCTGTCTGCTCATGATTGGCAGTGGAGTTTTAAGGTGTTGAGTTGCCAGCCCAGTGCCCAACCTTCCACAGAAGGCACACATGCGCACTCACACCTAGGGCCAATTTAGAGTATCCAATCCACTTACCACATGTCTTTGGGATGTGGGAGGAAACTGGAGCACCAGGAGGAAACCCATGCGATCACAGGGAGGACATGCAGACTCAGCACAGAAGGGCACCCCAGCCAAGGATTGAACCGGAGAACCTCTTACTGTGAGGCAGCAATGCTAACCACTGCACCACTGCAGCTAATATCTCCCAAAAATGCAAGCAACTTTTCACTCAGTCAAAAAAAATTTCATTAACCTAAGAAACATTGACAAAAATGCCTCTAGAACATATGAAGCTTACTCCATCAGATATGAGTGCAAACTCTGAGTTATTATCAGCTCTACAGAGGGCTCCCATATCCTGCTAGAGGACTAACATGTACATGTCTATGGTGCTAGGGCTACAACCAAAAAGGAAGTACTAAAAAACAGTAATATTGTGTCTTTTAGGAATAACAGGCACCCATGCAAGCACCCCCTCAAAGCTGACATGACCATTATGGACCTGGACACCTTCGTAATCCATGAATTCTTATTTAATCACTATATAGCTACTGTTGTCAGAAAGCCCTTCTTTCTATTCCAGCTGATCATCAAAGGTATATCTTTTTGTCCAAGCAATTATTAGCCATCTTTACTAGTACCACATTAAGCCAGTTATAAAGCATAATGCTGCCTTTGACATACATCCCTCCAAACACATGATCCAAATTGAGAAAATTCCAGTACTTTTACACAGTGTTATCTCTGTCTTCTCTGATCATGGAGACACCTTCCTTGCCTACAAGGCCACAAATGACCTAGTCCCATGTGCCCTTCAACACATTCAAAAAAACCTGTAACACTGAGAATACCATTAAAATATCTAAATGTATACAAAACAGAGCCTGGTTTTGGGATAAATACCTCAATCAAAGATTTCCCCTGCATTGGAACAGAGTTCCCCTTTATATTAAGCATACAACGTAAAAAGTAGTTTTTAATTTTATTTTTTGGTAATCGCAAATATAACCTATTGGTTTACACTTGCAATTATTTAGTTCAATAATTTTTAGTGGCAATTAAAGCTAATTACCAATGAATTTGTATGATGTTTTATGTTTTAATCAAACTCACCTGTGATTATTCATCATAAACTCGTATGTATAAATACACAGCTAAATGGAATTTATGGATCCTAAATGTCTCACCTGCTAAATGTATTTATTTATTTATTTATTTACTTAGTCATTTTAACAATATTTAATTTATTTTTGCTTTAGAAAGTGTGTTAAGGCAAAAAATAATGCATACAGATAACCTTAGCACCTGTCAAGACATGAATGATGATGATGATTTTTAATTAATGACTGCAAGTTGTGTCAGAATTAAACACTTGTAAAGATTGCCGTCTTGAGTTTTTAAAAATATATTGAAATGTTTGACATAGAATATAAAGGTGCTAGAATAAGAAATAAAACAGCTGCAGAAGTTCTGGAAAGTCAGATAACTAAATTAAGGAATTTTTTTTAGATCTAAAGATTAGAAGGTTCTTATATTGTGAGAGGAACAATCTTGCAATGTTAAATACTAGCATAGCAGTTGTTAATACATTTGTTGTTTTGTACTGTCAGCATTAGTATTTCATTTAACATTTCTTTGCTGAGTTTCAGTGGCACTGACTTGATGTTATGTGCCTGCTCATTGTAAAAGAATAAGTACCTATACAGTATCAAGAACAACATTCTGTATCGTTATAAAGCTGCACAGAGAGATGTAACATTATTTCAACAGGATAGAATGTATGAGACTCAGTATTCTAAAGGCTATATGAACGGGGGCAGAGCCTAGATGGCAAACAGATAAGCAGCATTTTTAGAGCTCCACAAAACAGTACTAGAAAACAGGGAAAAAATTATTTTCATTAACCAGAAATAGAAAAAAAATATTAAGGAACTTAAGAACTACAACTCTACCAAATTTCAAGAAATATTATTGAGTTTTTCCTGTCAAAATATTCTGGAGAACAACACAGCTGTTTGGCAATGGCTATTTTAAAGAATTCTCACTCAGAAACCACTCTGAAGAAGATACAACTGATGTCTTCCACATTACACGAACTGTCATTGAAAATGGATAGATTGATTCATTGATAATTTGGAAAGTCTCAAGGAAAACTGCCAAAAGCAAACAGATGTACTAAAAGAAATACTGCAGCAACAACAAAGTAAATGACTTGATATGGAGACATCACTAAATGACATAGATGGAAGACTCAAAGAAGAGGAAAATCAGACAGAATTCTTACTTCACCAAAATAACTGGCTACTTAATAAAGTGGATGATTTAGAGAATAGGGAGAGGAGAACTAATATAAGAATAATTGGGTACTTACGTATTATCACAAATACATTTCTAACCGATAATACGTAAGTAGTAAACATTCATATGCCATTCACGTGTCGACTATATTATTTCAAGTTATTGTGTAAATTTGAAGGTGTAAAACCATTTAAAAACCTAAACCTACATTTTTAGGCTGTTGTCCTCATGTTATTATAGGATTTTGGCACATTTCTTGGGAGTCAAAGTTGACAGGAGTGTCTGTCATCATTAAGTAATTCCCTAATCTTCACTTCACTTATGGCAGAAAGGTTAATGTTGTTTGTCTTTTCAGCTTTTCCCGGTTAAGGGTCACCACAGCGGAACTCCGGTCCGCTAATGATTGGCAGTAGACTTTTATGGTGACGAGTTGCCAGCCTGATGCCCAACCTTCAGTGAAGGCACGCCCATTCACACATGTCTTTCAGAGACCACTCGATCACGGGGAGGACATGCACACTCCACACAGAAGGCACTCCAGCCAAGAATCGAACAGGAGAACCTCTTGCTGTGAGGCAACAATGCTACCGCTGTACCACCACACAGAAAGGTTAATGTAAAAGGTAGAATTGGTAATATCCTTTTGCAGACTGTAACATGTTCCAAAAGTACTATTTCTGTAGTCAGAAATTAAATGGGCTCTTGGATGTTACTGCTGCTTCTCTTCCTGCTGCATATGATTGCTCTAGTGTACCTAATTTCCACTTGTGTCTCGCTGCCATTGTACCTGTTACAGACCTGTCAACTGTCCAGATTTTCGCACAATGTCTACCTTTTTACCACATATTTTTGGTCTGCCCCTCCTAAAATGTGTGACTGTCTACCAACTCACCAAGTGAGAAGGATGTTCTGAGAATGGAAGTCAGTAGGTAATGATATACACATGCCATATATGTATCAGCAGGAAAATTACTTTTACTTTTCATTAAGTGTCGTCGGCAAAACATGCTGCCCAGGAAGAGGAATTTTGTCATTATTCCTGTTTCTGTTTCTGAAACAATGTGATACAAAACTAATGTGGAGTTTGCACACCCCTTCTGAGCTGGAGAAACAGTTGCTCCGTGATGACATTAAGAATTACAGCAGGTGAGACGTGGTTGCGATAATACATAAGTAATGAATATTTGGCCTTCCAGAAAAAACTGAGGGAGAAGACATCATCACATTTTTGAATTCCTGGTTTCTTGAAGTGCTTGATTTAAAAGAGGGATTATCAAATGGAATAGAAAGAGCTCACAGAGCCGTAGGAAAATCTATACCCTCTTCACCTAATACACCACCAACATCAATTGTGGTAAAGCTCCTGTCCTTCTTGGATAAAGAGCTCATTTTAAAAACAGCCTGGAGAAAAAGTCCAATAACTTATAAACAGAGTCAGATCAGATTTGACAATGATTATTCTGCAAAAGTGTTAGAAACAAGGAAAAAAAATATTGGCCATTAGTGAACCTTCTCAAACAAAATAAAAGTGCAGATGGTATATCCTGCTAGAATCCGAATTTTCTATTCAAATGACTTGAGAACCTTTAACAACATTGAATAAGCTTCTACCTTCATCAAGAATAATAATATCATCACAATTCCTGAAGAAATGGACTGAACTGTTTCCACTAAATTGAAAAGATCTCCAGAAAAAAATACTTGGTCTGATGTAAGGAAAAAGAAATAAAGAACTGATTCTAAAACTACAGTCTTCCAAATCTCTCAAAGAATCAACAAAGATATAGACTTCTGGACTTTACCTCAAAATGTATATGTTTTATCTATTATATTTCCTAGTATACTCTGAGACATTTATACTTTTTCTTAAACTTATACTTTATGTAACATACTCATCACAAGTCTAGTGGTTGTGTCTGATAATGTTAAATGGTTTTATAACTTAGAGTGACTTCTAAAAATATATTTACATCTCATTCACAGGCAGTGAGGAAAACCAGATTCAAATGTTATCTTTCACTTTAGTATAAATAGTTATATGTAAAGGAAGAACAGAGACAACATATACACAAATGTTTTTTTTTTTCTCATCTCCCTTTTTATTAATAGTATATTTAGTTCACCTCATTGTTGCATAATAAGAATTGAAAAATTTTAATCATAGTTTCTGTGGTTTATGACTTCACTATACTTCAAATTCCCATTTTAAAAGTAACATAAGTATTCATATTTTTAAATGTGGAAAACACAGTTATAGTCACTATAAACAGAGTTCCGTTACTGGGTTCTAACAATGCTATTATTTGAAACATTGTTGTGCACTAGTTAGAGCTTCCCTTGTTTGCTACAAAAGATTTAAGGTGGAAATCGTCAGTTAACAAATCCCCTGCTTGTCTGTTGTTAGGGTAGCACTTGTAGTGTGATATCAGTTGCACAGGCAGTATATTTTAAGCTCATTTAACATGGTCTTTGGATTATTAAAATCTACAAACCCTGACTTCTTTTAAATAAATAAAAAGAATAGGTGTGAAATCAGTGACAGAGTAGCTGTTTTTCATGTAGGTAACACAAAAAAAAAAGAATTTGGAGTAACATTAAATAACATCCAATTGAAAAAGTAATAGAAGCATTATAGACTACATTGTTACACGAAGTAAACACAGTCCTTTCTTACTTCTGAATTATTCCTACCTAGACTATAAGATACACTATGCTATGGTGATCCAGTAAAATGACATGTCTGATAGTTTTGTAAGCATCTGTTACAGCGTTGCAAGTGTAAATAGGAAAATATGTGTGTGAGATGCACACATCAGCTGCAGTTGTGACATACTTCTGTGCACATAATAAATAAAATTAAGACGGATTTTAGACATATTATACTGAATGCTTCATTAACCTGGTAACAGAAATTATCTAATTTCAGAAGCCACAAAGGGACTTATTACCTTGTACTTATAACTCCTGCTTATTTGAATATAATGTGCACATTGCTTTATTAGATAACATAGTAAACCCTGTACTGTGGGCAGCCACGGTGGTGCAGTGGTTAGCGTTGTTGCCTCACAGCAAGAGGTTCTCCAGTTCGATCCTTAGCTTGGTTGCCTTCTGTGTGGAGTCTGCATGTCCTCCCTGTGGTCGCGTGGGTTTTCTCCGGGTGCTCCGGTTTCCTCCCACATCCCAAAGACATGCTGTAGGTGGATTGGACACTCTAAATTGGCCCTAGGTGTGATTGTGTGCATGTCTGTGCCTTCTGTGGAAGGTCAGGCACCAGGCTGGCAACTCAACACCATAAAACTCCACTGCCAATCATGAGTGGACAGGTGATCTGCTGTGGTGACCCCTAACCGGGAAAAAGCCAGAAGAAGAAGTAAACCCTGTACTGTGCACTGTTGTTATTTTCCTCTGCTCACACTGCCTAGACATGTTCAATTGAATTGATTAAGTAGTGACCAAATAAATAGTGAATACAGTAGATAGTAAATTACTGATTACTCTCCTCACCTTTTAGTGCTTTCCAATCTTTGGTAAGTGGGGTTCAACTTTCAGTAAAGTGGCAAAGATGCTGGTAATTAGCCAAAATTCTTACACTAACATGCAAGTAGTTGTTTAACTGCACTACTAAATTGTGTGGGCATGTGTACTTATTTTCTATGATGAACAGTTGGTTTATTCCCAGTAAAACACTAAGCCATGGTTCAATAACTCATAAAATTGGCATCTGAGACAGTCTTGCGAGTGCCTGTTGATACTATGTTCTTCATCTATAAATATGTTGTAAGTAATTGCTATGTTAAATTGTTAATCGCTATGTAATCTAATGTAACTACTGCCTGTTTATTTTAACGGTGGAGCTTTTCTCCCCGGGCCTCCACTGAAAATGGACCTACGTCCAGTTGGACACTTCCGGTCAACAAATATAAATAAATAAATAAATAAAATGTATTGTGGGAGTTGCCTTGATGACAGGGAAGTACTGGGAAACCTATAGTAAAATTGCATATAAATTAGCATAATAAAGTAGTTTAGATGTCATTCATTCTACCAAGAATTGTTTGAATTACACATTTACAGACATAGGTTCCTAAGAAACGCAAATCCTAAATGATATTCTGTATGCTACACATCTGGTTAAGGCAGGGATTTATAACATAAACTACCTTTAATCCTTCAGACATTAGTTGTATAGCTGACTATTACGCAGCTCATATTTTTACTGAATATTAACAACTGTTTAATTAATAAGGTTATCAGTTTCTTAGTGAGATGGTTGGTAAAATGAGTTCACCTTGGAATTTCATCTTTATTTCTTTAAAGTAAAGGGCCCATGAGAAAATGTCTTCATGGTCTGCTTTTGCTACTGCTTCAAGTAGTAAAATAAGACAGATTTGTAAATTGTAATTCTTGATGAGAAATTCAAGTAGAACACTAATTAATTAGATATGAGATAGAAAGATTTCTTAAGGCACTGTTCAGCTTAACAGGTTTTGCATTTTTTAGAGTGTCATTACTTTTAACAATTTAATAACAAAGAAAGGAGTCTGCCTACTCTTGTATCTTGCTGCATGACACAGTCTTTAATAAACACTCTATTATAAAGGTTCTAAGGAACTGTGGCTGTGCAGAACAGCTTCAGTAACGCTCTGTCTTGACTAGCATTTTGTTCAATATTCTGTGATAATAATAATATCATAATAGGAATTGATATTATAACTATGCATTAGTATTAAGAAGTTTATAAATTGCTCACCCACATGACCACTTATCAGGGCAAATTGCTTCTGTTTCATCATCAATGAGTGATCACTATGGTCTAATGCTGTCTTTCTTATTTTTTCTTCTAATTTGTCACAACTACATTCATGGGCGGACATAAAACAAACTGAATCTTGTTATGCTTTCATTTGTCTTTAATTGAAAGCATGTGAGTGATATGTAGAGATTTATGACATGTATTGTTCACTCAAACATATTTACATTATCATCTCTAGTGAACACAACTCTAAGGGTTCATTCTATGGACTTACATAGTTTTTGTAGTATGATTCAAGTGTTCTGAATAGACTTGTCCGTATTTATTTTCACTTATTGATACATTTCTAAATCTATTTCACTCAGTTATAATATATTTTTAATATGTAGGAGGTTGTTTATCTAACATAATCATTAGTATATTGGTCATATCAGAATATTGGAGACTATTAATATGTATATATACTACTCTCAGGCTAAAGAGAACTAATGTTAAGCAACATTTACTGTGTTACAAATGAGATTTTACTTTATGAATGTTTAAGTAGCGCATAATACGATGATTATATTCTGAAAAAGAAGTCTTATCTAATCTAAAATTAAACTGCATTACCAAATCAATACTCATGTCCATACATTATGTTAATTCATTATTAATAGTTATATAGGGAAAATAATAACTAATATTGTTAAATCTCCAAGATAAGAGAAAAGGTGCACTGTAGCTCGAAAGGGGTTAGTTTTTTTTCTTTATTTTTTAACGAGGGAAGGTATGGTAGGCAATCTGTTAGATTTCTTCTCATCTAGCAGATTGGAAGTGTATTTCACTTCATGTACATTAGAGGGTTTACAAAAATATTTATATACTTGTTGTTATACAAGTAATTTTGGCATTTTTCTTTTTTCTTTTTTTTATTGGCCTAAACTAAACTCTATTATAAGTTATTTGACCAAAATTAAAATATTGACTACAATGAGAATTATTAATACAGTAGTTACACATTTTACATTTTGGTATGGTATTACAAAATATAATACAAAACAAATATGATGCAAAGTTAAATACTGAGAATGGACTTGACTATTTTATCCTTAAACACTAACGGTTTAAACAATCCAAGAAAAAGATCTAATTTATTAAGATATATGAAATTAAATAAAGTACAAGTAGTATTTCTTCAAGAGACTCACTTCAAAACAAATGATACCTTTAGCTGGAATCCTACTGAATCTTATCTCACTCTCCATATAAGAAAACGACTAGGGGAACTTTAATTTTATGGAAAAAAATGTCACTATGCCTCAAATTATTTACAAATATGAAGATAAAAAAGAACTCCTAGCCATAGTAATAGTAAAATATAACAATAGACTCTGGACATTAATAAATATATATTGGTTTCCAGGTATTGGGGTTGGGACAATAAGAAAACACATGGATCTAATAACTAGAGTATATAAAGGAAATTTGATTTTGGGAGGTGGCTTTAATTGTATATTGGATAAATCAGAGACCACAAGCAAAAGAAATGTACGTGCAAGTTATATAGGGTAGCTACTTAAGAAATGGAAAGAACATTTAAATCTAATTGATACATTTAGTTATAAGGAGAACAATTCATTATTATTTTCACACCAGGACCACATATTTGGGACACATACAGGAACTGATAAAATCTTCATATCTCAAGAGCTAAATTCAAAAATAATAAAAGTTTCCATAATCCCTTGTCCCTTTCTAGACCATAATTCATTAATTCTCAAAATACATACATATTATAAGAAATTAATTTTTATGTCAAGAATTCCAGCTTACATTACAAAATTAAAATAATTGAAACTTAGGTTAGATTCAGAAGTACAATTATTTTTAAATATAATCTACACTACTGAAATAAATGTAATTAATCTTTGGGATACTTTGAAAGCTTATCTAAATGGAAAAAATATTTCATGGTAAAAAAACAAGCTAAAAGAGTGGGAATCAGAATTATGTAACATCCAACAACAAATTACAGATCTCACTATTAATTCATCTACTTGCACACAAAATAATCGTAAAAAAGCACTG
Organism: Protopterus annectens; assembly: GCF_019279795.1. Taxonomy (NCBI): domain Eukaryota; kingdom Metazoa; phylum Chordata; order Ceratodontiformes; family Protopteridae; genus Protopterus; species Protopterus annectens. The sequence goes on from NC_056729.1 coordinate 1,922,801,520, forward strand.
GAAGACTTAAACAAAAGATATAATGAAATCCTAACTCACAAAACTAATATAGCTGTAGAAAGGTTAAAACTTAGTTCCTATGCAGTATCACCCAAAGATATGCATAATTTAGCAATAACATTAAAAAAATTCAACTGAAAATAATATTACAAGTATTATACATGAAGGAAAAGAAAAGCTTTCAGATATAAATGATATACTAGATGCATTTAAATATTATTTCTCTGACCATTATAATGATACTTCACATATAACTAATATATCAAACGTAGACCTGAAATTAGTAAAGGTAAAGGTGATACCAGAAAAGTTAAAGTTAGACATTCAAAAACAAATATCTCTAAAAGAAATTACTAAAAAAAAATCAAGGAAAGTGAAAGTAATAAAACACCAGGAATTTATGGAATAATTAATGAATTGTATAAGATATTTCCATCTTCAGTAATATCATTGTTTCACAAAACTTTGAATGAAATTCTAGCACAAAACACAACTCCAATTTCATGGAGATACTCCTTAATTACACCCATTATAAAAGAAAACAAAAACTCTTTACAGTGTAAATCTTATAGGCCAATAGCTTTACTTAACAATGATTATAAAATCTTCATGTCAATATTAGTTAGTAGAATTAAAAAATCATTGACACACATAATAAATGAGGATCAAACTGGATTCGTTTATAAAAGACACACACATGACAATATAGAAAAAATTCTAACACTCATAGATTTTTTAAACAGAAACAACCAAGAAGCTCTAATAGTAGTTTGGCTATAAAAAAAGCCTTTGATTCATTGAGCTGGGATTTTCTTTTTAAGGCTTTAGAATTGTTTGAATTTCCTACTAATTTTATTACACAAATAAAGAATATTTATAAAAACAATTTGGCTTATGTAAAACTTGGGCCATTTACCTCGAAGGCTATTGAAATAAACAACGGTATAAAGCAGGGATATCCTATGTCTCCCATCCTGTTTGCTTTAGGAATTGAATTATTTGCTTCATTAGTATGCCACAACTCTTAATATATCAGGCATAGATGTATATGGTCAACTCAATTCAAAAATTATGTTATTTACTGATGATGTTTTACTCACGTTATCTGTCTCGGAGAAATCAGTACAAAAACTAGATGAAATAGTGGAAAGGTTTTATCATATTTCCTGCCTTAGATTTACAAGGGAAAATCTAGTTATATACATTTGAAGAAAAAGAGAGAATTTACCTTAACTACAAATTGTGTGAGAGGAAAACACATCCCCATAATAAAATATTTAGGAATAACTCTATGTAATAATTTGGAATCTACGTTAGCCACAAATTATAGCAACAATTAATAAAATAAAAATGTTAATAGTAAGCTGGAATAAAATGTTCTTGAGATTTGAAGACAGATTACAAATAATAAAAATGAATACTTCCAAAACTTAATTACATTGCACAAGCTATTCCTATAGTACCTAACAAGAAAATCTTAAAATAAATAAACAAAATTCTATTAAACTTTCTTTGGTATCCAAAAAGAAATAGAATAGCCTATACACATCATATTAGATCTTGGTAAATGGGTGGAATTAAACTTCCAGATCTAGAATCATACATAAAAGCTTCCATATTAAGAACTATCATTAATTGGATAGATCCTAATTATTCTTCAACATGGAAAACATTGCACACTATTATTTTTCTAAATGAAAATAAAATAATTAAAAATTGTATATTAAGTGAACAAAATAATGGGATGTGGCACATATTGACTGTTAATATTCAATATAATATAACAAAACCAACAAACTTAAATTATAGAAATAATATTTGCAATTTATTCCGAATTATATATACTAACACAGTTATTAAGATTTGGCTAGACTTGATAATACCCTTTAGCTCTACAAAGAATTTCTTCAATGAAATTCATAATGTTATTTTAAGTAGATGGGAGGGGAAAAACTTCACTTGTTGGCAACACTGTATAGAGAATCAAGTAGTATTAGACATTCAACAAATTCAGAATAAATATGACATCCCATCAGCAGATTGGTTGATACTACAAAGCATATTATCATATGTTAAGCATCTTAATAGTAAAATTATTAAATTTCCTTATAAAACTAGTCCAAATTTGATAAGTTTAATATCTGAAGTTATTTATGACAATTATAATTGGATGAATCTAATTTTAAAATTATACAAAATATCGATAACATATAAAACTAACCCTAATGCAAGATATTGGAATTTCACAGCAAAAGAATGTCACACTAATCTATCACTTGAGAGTAAAACAAATCTTTTATGTTCTGTTAACTTACATTTAATTTACAAGTATGGAAAATATTTACATGGAAATATATTCACAGGGCATTTATTACACCTTTACATTTATTACACAAGGGGTGGCGTAAGCCACAAAACTTTGGGCTAGGCTTATAAATGCCTTAGGGCAGATAGCCTAGTATAAACCTATGAACCTATGAACCTATGAACACCTGATAAACTAGCCAAATTCAATTCACTTGATAAATCCATTTGTTGGAGATGTTCTTTAAACTGTAAAGCTGATTGGTCTCATATATTTTATGATTGTATTAATATAAAAAAATTCTGGGAAGAAATTACTATTTTTCTCCAAGCTGTATTCACAGATACGTTTATTTTAACCAAATCTTTAGTCCTCTTAAATGATAATGATACTACTGGAATGAATAAAAAATATCTATACCTACTTTGGTCCATACTAGATGTGTCAAGGAAATGTATAACTAGAAAGTGGAAGTCTTCACAAGAACCTACTCTGGAAGAATTCTTGAGATTGATGGAAGAAACAGTGACATTAGAAATCAAGGTGAAGGAATCGGGAATTTCACCTAAAACATGAACAATCTTTGGGGAAAAAAATTAACTCTTATTGAGACCTTAAAATAAACCCTAAATAATGAATGTGTAACTTTATACTTTATTAATTGAATATTATAAATTTTTGTTACTAATTTCATATATTTTATTATTTTTCCCCCGCCTTTGTTCAGGTCAGTTGTACATAGTGTATATTATATTATTTGGAAAATAAAAAATTATTTGGAAAAAAATAAAGGCTATAAGAACAGACGACTTCTTAAAATCATAGCACGACAAAAGTCACAACATGGATTGTAAAAATAGGCATGTTTGAATTAAATGTATGACAATATATTGTGTTTCATTTTCAGCCTGATTACTGAACACTTTGCTAAAAGGTTCTAATAACAATTCTTTTATAAATACTTTCTAAAACAGTGGCATTACAATGGAATGCAATAACATACGACTGTATTGTTATTATTATTACTATTATTTTTCATTACATCCACCAACATTAATATGCATATGTGGTTCCCTATCAGAAGCCTGAAACACTATAAGCTTGAAAATCAAAATCCTGAAACCAAAAGCCTGAAAACTCAAAATCCTGAAAACCCAAAATCCTGAAACTCAAATTCCTGAAAACACAAAATAGATATATTGACATCATTGTGGCTTTCCTATTGTTAGCCCTGTGGTGTTAGGTCATGCATTGGGTTTAGGTAAGTGTGCGGTTGGTTTTATGTTAGGGTTAGGGGCGGTTTAAGTGAGTTAGGGTTAGGGCGCAGGTTAGGCATGTATGCAATAGTGACAAAAATTAGGGTTAGGGGCAGTTTAAGTGAGTTAGGGTTAGGGTTAGGGTGCGGGTCAGGTGAGTGTGTGATAGTGACGGACCTTAGGGTTAGGGTCAAGGTCAGTCGGTAGATATTAGTGTCTTTGTATTGGCATATTAGCATTATTTGTGTTTTCAGGATTTTGAGTTTCAGGATTTTGGGTTTTCAGGATTTTGAGTTTTCAGGCTTTTGGTTTCAGGATTTTGATTTTCAAGCTTATAGTGTTTCAGGCTTCTGATAGGGAACCACATATGTATATATGTATTCATTAATATGCATATGTATATAAAGTATTCCATATAAGCTTGAATAATAGCTATAAATCAGTTCTCTGGGTGTTATGCATACAAAACAGAAAACTGAATCTTCACATAAATTATGTTTTTTTATTATTCCAATTATCAGGTTGTCTAGTTACTTCACTGACAAACAAATATTGCATTATTACTATTGATACTTTTTAACTCAATGTTATAACAATTGTGTTAACTTTGTAGTTTTCTGGGTTGAGTCACTAAGCATATCTAACTTTCCATTTGTAATCATGTGATCAGCAATATATAAGTAAACTATAGTAAATCTGTGAAATAAACTTACCAAAATGTGTAACTTGTTTTTCCAGTGGAGGGCATTGTTCATCTGAATACATAGCCCATAATGTTACATTATAGACTGAATGATTGTAAGGTCCAGTGAATATCACCATGCTTCCATTGACAATTTTCTGTTCTAACATAAAGGAATTATCTGCCTTATGAAGTTGGAGATGGTAGCTGTCAACAAACTGAATTTTAGTCCAATTAGCCTGGATTGCACCATTGGCCAGAGAGGTTACTGTCAAATCAAGGCTGTCACACATGTGAATACCTAATAAGGAATACAGAGAATATACATTAACATCAGAATTAGATATTATGTTGTCATATTTAAATATGTTACAGATTTTATATAACATGTCTTTTGAAAGATGCATTAAGAATCCCAGCAAAGCATGCTGAAGAAAAGCTTTCACCAATCTCCATAAATAAACAATAAAGGATGCAAAAGATATGGCATGCTTAAAGCAAGATGTCTTCAGTTTTAAAAGTGCTAAAATAATCACTAACTTAAAAGACAAGCTCAGTAAAAGGAATTGTAAAACTAAATAACAACTGTATTAACTTTGTCGTTTTCTGGGTTGAGTTACTAAACATATCTAACATTCTATTTGTAATCATGTGATCAAGAATACATAAGTAAACTATGGTAAATCTGTGAAATAAACTTACCAAAATGTGTAACTTGTTTTTTCAGTGGAGGGCATTGTTCATCTGAATACATAGCCCATAATGTTACATTATAGACTGAATGATTGTAAGGTCCAGTGAATATCACCATGCTTCCATTGACAATTTTCTGTTCTAACATAGATGAATTATCTGCCTTATGAAGTTGGAGATGGTAGCTGTCAACACACTGAATTTTAGTCCAATTAGCCTGGATTGCACCATTGGCCAGAGAGGTTACTGTCAAATCAAGGCTGTCACACATGTGAATACCTAATAAGGAATACAGAGAATACACATTAACATCAGAATTAGATGTTATGTTGTCACATTTAAATATGTTACAGATTTTATATAACATGCCTTTTGAAAGATGCATTAAGAATCCCCAGCAAAGCATGCTGAAGAAAAGCTTTCACCAATCTCCATAAATAAATAGTAAAGGATGCAAAAGATATGGCACGCTTAAAGCAAGATGTCTTCCAGTTTTAAAAGTGCTAAAATAATCACTAACTTAAAAGACAAGCTCAGTAAAAGGAATCGTAAAACTAAAGATAAAAGGCCATGAGAAGAAAGACATTGAGAACCTACTTCTGCTGCCCTTCTATTGAGGTTCACATTTTATTTTACCAGTGCATAACCATTTAGAATCTGTATTTACTAAACAAATAATATAAAGTCCAAGGCATTTTAACAAGGAAAGACTAATGATCTAATATGCACTAAAATAACATTAGGAGTGTGTGACAGGGAAACGGTTTGTTTTCTATTAACAGAGTGAAACTATTCATCTCATTTTCATAGCATTTTATTAATGTATACATTTGATTAAATATACATTAGCAATCACAACAATCTTCCCATTTAAGAATTTTCAAAATTGAGCATTTTATTAATGTATAAATCTGCTTAAATATACATTAGCAATCACAATGATCTTCCCATTTAAGGATTTTCAAAACTGCCAGATCAGTCTGTTCATTCTTTAAAATAAGTCAAACTGTACACATATGAAAAATATTTTATTTTTTGCTATACATGCTTTTTGAATTATTTTGCAATTGAGTTTACACATATAAAGTTGTTAAAACATGGTGCTTAATAAATCTTTGCCAACAGGTTTCAACATGGTAGAGAAAAACATTTACCTGGTAAACAATTAACAGTATCTGACATCTTAGACATACAATCATTTTAAGATGTTCTTTTCTAGTATTAAACTTTAGCCCCTTCATATAATTGTCCTTTTGGTGTGTGACATCACTACACTAGGCCAGTAATCAAGGAGCCTGAATCCTCACCACTGCCACTGGAGAGGGACATTCACTTGGGATACAAATGGATATATTCAGTATTTCCAGATGCAGCTCTTTTTGCCCCTGCTGCAAATAGATGACACACACACACTGTGAGATTTGCTTTTTCACACATACACACACACACACGCACACACACACACACACACACACACACACACACACACACACACCTGGGAAAGGCTGACACAAATTTTCCTGCTCTGCCCCCTTCTGCCCAGAGTATAAGGAAGTTATCACTGCCACCAGATACTCAACAATCAGCTATTCTAGGGCCCTTAAAAACAGTGTCCAATTTTACTGTGTAATATTAATAATAATACAAATTGTAGTAGTTGATCAAGACAGTTAGGCCTTCAGGAGTGGCCCACACAGTTTCACCAAATAAATATAAGCACTATAAAAGCTCAAAGGTTAAATACTTTCTAAAAGGACCGGCCACAATAAAGGTTTTAAATATATTTAACAATAAATAATAAAAGAACATAAAAATACTGAATATATATTTACAGTAAACCACAGCTTTTAAATTACAGGAAATGTTGAAAATAACATTAATGGACAGACTCAGACAAATAAAGAAAAACAATATCTAAACTAAGCTTCACTATATTTAGCTGACTGAATCTAGGATAATTACTATCCCCTACTTAATTAATAGAGCAAGGCAGATGATGTGGTGAGTGTTCCTTCTTCTTGTCAGGCTCAAGACAGAATACTCAATACTGTGAGATAACTCTTTGTAATATCTAATATTTCCAAGATGGCTGGAAGAATGACCTTATCTGGTCATTTGGCTCTAAGTTCTCACACTATTCCCCTTTGAAACTTGATACAGGATATTATCATAGATGTGATAAGATACATATCTAAAATGCTGTTAATGTTTATGGCAGTGCCTGGGGCTTCCCCTCTTTTTACTGAGCTAATGAACAAAGGCTTCTTCCTGACATGCTGTCTCTGGTCCTATTCAGAGCTGTGAGATAAGCACTTCCATGTCCCAGCATTTTTCTTAACATAAGAAGTAAGCTAGCTGTTTAACCCCTTCTCTTCCAGTGTCTTTTGCTAACATATATACATACAGTCTCACATGTATTTTCCTTATCTGCCCAGCAGGCCCACTACTGACACATTTTTGAACACTAGCAACTTTACAAACGCATTTTGATTTCCAAATACCATACAATTCTAATACTTTTGTAATATAAGCATTTGTGCAAATCAGTTTGATATTCAAATTCCATACAATTCTAATACATTTGTAACACAAGCATCTTGTATAATTAGTTTGATATTTAAAGGACATATCATTCTTGTTAGAACTCCACATACAGTGACATAATTATCTGTCTAACTTCCTATATTTATGCACATACAGAAATGAGGAAAAGCAGGAAAGTAACCTCTAGAAAGCACTTCCAACAAAAGCAGTTTACAAGTTACAGCTAGTAAATCAACATTCATCATTCATCAGTCAGCTCTAAATGTAGAGTAAGAAAGTCTAAATATAAGTTGTGCAACTGAAAGGTTTAACAAATAATGCAAAGAATGGAGAGATGATAAGTCAGCAATCAAAAGACAGTAGTATTGCTGACATTAAACTCATCCTCAAGTCTTAGTGACTACCTTCATGAGGTAGAGCATGTTTTTCACAAAATCTTACCAAGATGACACTGATATATAGACTGTATTTATATAGCATATATCATGGAAAGAAGTAGGTTGAAAATGAAACAAAGATAGCTGGGTGCACAAGACCCAGGCTAAAAAGTGCCTAATCCTGGTAGGTGCACTGGTGCCAGGACTGGAAAAAATGATAGTGTAGAATCCTCAAAATATAGCAACATTCTTACAGCAGGACCAGGCCAGGCCCAGTGGAGGATGGTCCCCCTTTTGTAGAAATAAGTAGCAGTCCACAAAAATCACAAAAAACTGTTAGGCCAACGAAGAGCCATAAAGATGATAGAATGGACTACTGAGAATAAGAAAGAAATTATGTATTGTTAGTATTGTGCAAAAGCCCATAATTTCCAGACACAAGATATACAAAAAGATTAAGAGAGAAATTAGAGGAAAGAAAAATACTTCCACAAGAAAAACTGTCGGAAGCCTCAAATAAAAAAATAGTGTTTATAAATAAAACAGACGTGAAAAACAGTATATAGACCAAAAAACTTTGATCTGTTTGGAAAAAGAAGTATCTGAAGAAGTCCAAAAATATAAACAACAAAACCTAGAGATTTTTGAAAAGTCTAAAAAAGAAACATAGGCATGGGAAAGAAAGAGAGATTTGATATGGTGCAATATTTATGCAAAGGAGAAAGCCAGATGAGTCAATATAAAGAAGGTAACCCCAAAGATATTCAAAGAGAAATACAGGCAAAGGCATCCAGATATGGAAAATTTCACAATAAAAATATCACAAAGAGGGAATGCAGAAAAGAAGATCAGTAAAGTAGAAGTTGAAATAGAAGTTGAAGTTATGGAGTGCCTGTGAAGTGAAGGATTTGGGTGTAGATGGTCTAACGCAGGTTACATCACAGCATGATGGAACGAGTCTCCATAGTAAGAAATAAACGGGAAGATCAGGAGACATCTGAAGAAGAAATATGGGCATGGAAAAGAAAAAAGAGATCTAATATGGTGTACTATCTATGTAAAGGAGAAAGCAAAACTAATCAATACAAAAAGATTAGCACCAAAGATATTTGAAGAGAAATACTGGCAAAGGAATCTGGACATGGAAAACATTACCATACAAAAAATAAGAAGACAAAGAGGAAAAGTAGAAAAGGAGATAAGCGATGGAGAATTTACAGAAATAGATACTGAGGTTATGGGGTACCTGCCAAATGAAGGATTCAGTGTAGAAAATCTAATTCAGAAAGCACCACAACAGGATAGAGCAATGGATATCCAAATTAAAGGGAAAGCAGTGGAATGGGAAGCAATTGGTTAGGTGCCATATGAAGATATTTTGGAGTCTTCCACAGAAAACCCACATAAATGTCTATTTGAAGCTGGACAGCAAGGGAAGGAACAGGAAACTGTGAAAACTCTGATGCAGTCACTGTTAAGGAGTGATAGGCTGGTGACCTCCCAAATGACAGAGCAATGGATGGCACAGGATGAAATTGTAGAGAATATGTTATAGGAAGATGCTATATAACCTTCTTTGGAATGCCTATAGGAAATGGAAAACAAAAAACATGCCCTCAGTTTAGAAGAAAATGAGCTAAGAGAAGAGTTGCTTGATTTAATAAAGACAGAGAGACATATTAAGATTAATGAAAGAAATAAACTGCAGAAAGTCAATAAAAGCCAAAAAGACAGAAGTTGGATAAAACAAACGAACACAGTAATTAGGACTGTCCATATAGATCCATGCAATATAACAGAAGTAAATATGATAATTACTGTGCAGCTAAATTAATAACTGATAAAGTTCTACTACAAGAGCACAGGATAGTGAGGGAAAGGAAGGGGACAAATTGAATAACATTATGGAAGTATCGAATAGAGAAAATAATAAAGCAATTAAGAAAAGAAGTGTCACTGCTAGAAGACTATAGAAGAGGAAACAGATAAATAAAAATACTTAGAAAGATAGACATGTTAAAAGCAATGTCCAGTATTAGAACAGATCAGGATCTATCATGCATTATCGCAAAAAAAAAAAAACTAAAAATCTCAACACAAGCAGAAAAACATAGAAGATACACAGATAAATATAAAGGAAAAGTACAAAATAAGCAATTTATTGATGACCCAAAAATGTTTTATAGAGAATTGGAAACAAGGTAAAAGGAATTGAAAGACCACCAAAAAAAGAAGAAATAGGTATATTTTGGAGAAGTATTTATTAAGATTGTGTGGAGCATAATAAAGATGCTAAATGGATAGAAGTGAAAGAAAGAATAAGAAGTTTAAAGGTAGAGGATATGAAATGGGATGAGGTAACAACAAGAGAGATTGAAACAAAGTTAAGAAAAGCCTCTAACTTGGAAACCTCAGGCCCTGATGCAGTAGCTAACTTCTGGTTAAAAGTATTAACATATTTGCACAAAGATTTTGCCATGAGTAATAACTATTAAAAAGAAAACCCCAAATGGACACCAACCTGGCTAAAACCAGGAAAAACAATGCTCCTACTTAAGAGAGAACCTGCAAGCTACCCTAAAAATTATAGACCAATAACTTGCCTTTTGCCAGTGTATAAACTATATAATGGAATTGATGCTGACAGAGTTTATAGTCATTTAGAAGAAATCTCAATTATGGCAATAGAAAAAAAGGGCAATAAAAAAAGTCACATGGAACAAAGGATCATCTGTTGTTAAATAAGGTCATAGTGGAGAAACGTAAAAAGGGGAAGAATCTAAGTATGGCATGGACTGACTACAAAAAAAATTTGATAGTATCCCTAGACAAATGTAGGTTTTGTAAAACAGAATTGGGAACAGTTACACACCTTGTTGCTGGTTGTGGCATATTAATGGCAGAAGGACTGTTTACTGAAAGGAATAATAATGTGGCAAGCCTGTTGCACTGGGGATCATGCCAACATTATGGTATTGAAGTGGTTGAAAAACACTGGAAACATGAGCCACAAAGCATCACAGAAAATGATGAAGAATGCTTCACATGGGTTCACCTATTACCAACAGTTCAAAAGATAGAAGCTAGAAAACTGGATATAGTGGTCCATAAACATAAGACAAAAGTAGCATTAATCATTGAAATCACCACACCCAGTACAGTGTATTGTTTACAGAGAGACACAAAGTCATAAAATATCAGGATTTGCAGGAAGAAAGATACCCAGGCAGTTCCAATAGTAGTAGGGGCTACAGGTCTTATAAAAAAGAATCTATGATCATATCTAGATATGTTACCAATAGATGTAACCCCATATGAATTGCAGGAGTCATTAATGGGCACACTGCAGGTGCTGTGAAGAGCACTTCTCACTGACATCAAGGACTGAAACAATACTAATTTCATGAACTTTAATTGTACTTTGACTTAGGAATGGGGTCCATTTCCATCACGGCATTAGAAACCCAAAAGACTTGGAGAAATTAAAAAATGGAGTAAGAAAACTTAAAAATAAGTTGTGCAACTGAAAGGTTTAACAAATAATGCAAAGAATTAATAATTTAAATATCTTCAACAAACATGCTTAGAAATGTCCATGCTTCATTCAGAAAATGATAATTTCAATTACATAAATAATAGGTGAAATTTAATATTTATTAGAGTATGTTTTTCAAGGATGAGTATCCACTCACGTTGTGCAGGTGATATCCTGGGATTTTGATCTTCTGGTTATTTACTTGTTAGATACTGCTAATAAAGGTCAATGTAGTCGTTTTGCATTACAGTTGCAGAGTAATCCATACATGTAGTATTTTACAAATAGCATGGGAATATGTGCATGTCTATGATACTTTAAAGCTGATTTCAGTTAATGTATGGTACATTTATGCATGTATTTATTGATTGTGTTTGATGGCTGGGTACATGGACTGGGACCCTTTTCATTAAAATGCAGGTGCAGATGCACAACAGATTACAAGTTAATATAATTTGCAACAGATAATGTAAAATATATACATACGTAGTTACATTTTTCAGTATTACAGTTTGCAAAAGTCAACATTACAGTACTACAGGTAGGATAACACTAAGTTATTTGCATTGGAGTACAATGATTAGCTTACATTGGTGGGAGAATCCTGCTTTTTCTTAAATACCAATATGACACCATTCTAGGAAAAAAAAGACTTGAGAGTAAAGTATTACAGAGAAAAATAAAGGTGCAGGGTGTCCTCTGCATTAAGCAAGTAGGAAGAAAAGGTAAGGAGGGAGTGGAGCTACGCAAAAGGAAGAAAAGAAAAGCCTGCGAGTGTAGACAGGTTGTACGTACATACATATTTATATGGTTTAATTCCTGTGTTAGGCTTCATGTCAGTTAAACAAATTACTAGCTGAGGTTTTATGGTACAGGTACTTCAAATGTTAGCCTTTGTCTGAGGCATTTATAGGACTCCTTTATGTGCTTGTAAAGTTTTGTACAGAATGATTTGTAATCTGTAAATGGTCTAATTTCCTGAAAGACATTGTTTTACATTCTGGGGACAGTTTTAATAAAGCTCTTTTCACCAACTGCAAGATTAAGTGGGGGCCTAACTAAAATTCATAGCACTACCTCCTTGATTTCTCTGGGAGTAGTGAGGGGGCTTCTCTTGCAGTAACACCCAGGAAAGGGTAGTAGTATTCATTTAAGGTTTTAAAGGTAGGCATGGAAGGAGGGGTGTAGCTCTAGTTGGGATGGGGTGGAGTTTTTATAGTGAGAATCAATGATGTTTATTACAAGATGTTAGATTAATAAGTTGACATATGTAATTTTAGTGATTTGCAGAAAATGGGAGCTCTGGGCAGAGGACAGCGTTAGCATGGATATGTCATATTCAAGTCTTGGAATGAGTACATTCTTTACTGTGGCACTCCTGGCTTTAACAGAAAAAGGAACCCACTTTTAGACAATGTTCTGGGTAAGAGCTTTAACAGAGAGAGTGCTGAACCTAGTGGAAGTCCCAAATATTTAATATTTGTACTGAGGACTGAGAGTGAGAGTTTATTCTGGAGCATTTCTCCCCGGGCCTCCACTGAAAACAGGCTCTGTGGAACCTAGTTGGACTTTCCCAGTCAACAAATGTTAAATAAATAAAATAAAAGATAAAAAAATTTTCTGATGCAAAAGTAATGATGGTGGTTTTATTGTCATTAATTGTTAGAAAGATGTCTGTTTGTTGGAGTGATAGAATGGAAATAAAGTTTAAATAAATTTTTGGAGATACCTAGTATTAGGTCCATTTTTCTGAAGTAAGATATCATGGGCTTAGAGAATCGTATCTAAGGAAGGGAAGTCTGTATTAATGACACTAATAAAAACAAAGAAATTTACTAAGGCATTGATTGAACATTGAGGAATGTCTGCCCTATAGTGTCCCTCGGGAGAAGTAAGGTTGCCTTCCTTAACTTTAAATGTTCAATTATGTAGGTATTAGAAAACCAGAGTATTATATTACATCTAAAATTCTGTAATTGCAGCTCTTATAATAGAATTTGTTGGCTAACATTTTCAAATGCTAGTCTGAGTTCTTTGAAGATGGTACCTGTGACATGGGTACTTTCCACTAAAGAGATGATTTTATCTGTGATTGTGTATATGACTGAGTGGTCATTTTGCTCATTCCTGAAGCCATATTCTGAGTCTGTTATAAGGCTGTATTTGTTTTAGTGTTTTTGTACCATTTTATAAAGATTTTTTTTCTAAAATTGTTGTAATAGAGTATAATAGAGAGATAGAGCAGAAGTCAGATTGGTGGCAGGGGTGGGATTTTTTGGGAATGGGTATTATAGAGGAATGATTAATCTGAACTGGTACATTTCTTGAGGTCAGTGTGAACTTGAAATATATATGTGACAAGGGTTTGGCTACCTACCAGTTTGGTACATAGTTTCTGAAAGACAGGAGGTATGCTTACTGGATACAGCTTGTTTTGTTTGTATCCAGTTTCTCAAGTCATTGTCTTACCTCTTTGGCAACTAACTCCCTTATCTAGAAGTGAGATGCAAATAGGGTTGTATTTTGTGAGGTTACAGTCTGATTTATAGTGGAATTGGCTGTGGTACAAGATGACTGTGGGTGGTTCTACAGGTGTGCCGATCACTAGGGCTGCTTGCATTAAGAATGTGTGTGTGTGTGTGTGTGTGTGTGTGTGTGTGTGTGTGTGTGTGTGTGTGTGTGTGTGTGTGTGTGTGTGTGTGTGTGTGTGTGAGTGTGTGTGTGTGTGTGAGAGAGGGTTCTAAGTAGGATTTCTTTTTTATTACGAACTAGATAAACATTAGATTTGAGGCTTTTGGTTGAACTGTGTCATTACGTCAGTTGATGGTTTCTTTGATTCCAAGTTTGCATCTTTTTATGACAGATAATAGCTAATTGTATTTGTTATTTATTTAGTTATTTAGTTAGTTAGTTAGTTACGGTTGCATTTGTTTACCAGATTAGTATGACTAGGCCATGTAAGACTCCTTTCCAGTTAAGGCCTGTGGAGAAAAGGTCCACAAAAGTAAGCAGATGATATACATTAAAAAAATAACATTCAAAAGAATAAAACAATGATAAAACTATTTATTTGTTTGTATTTACCATGAAAGTCCACTGGGCTGTAATGAGCTCATTTTCAATGGAGGCCTGGGGAGAAAAGCTCCACATTAACAATGACATGCAATCTAAAAGTCACTACTGAGTACATAAGATCTGAGCAACAGTTGAATGAACAAAGGTGAATTTAGACCTTGACAAGTACATAACTACAGTAATATATCAGAATTCAGTATAAAAGATATGATAGCATCCACAGTTAAAATATCACATTTAAATATAGCTAAGCTAACATGTCAGTAGCTTCAGCTATAATAACATAGTATAAAAAATTAAACATTTATGAAGTCCTAATAGGAGAGTATGTGTAACACATAGTATCAATGCTGTTGTTAAGTAGAGGTTTCAAAATAGAGGACTTTAGAGGATATTTTATGATTAATGCTATTAGTAGGTAGAAGATTTTGAATTGACAGAGAAGTAAATTAAGGTATGAGTAGTGGGAATAGTGAGTCAGGTTTTAAGAGGTGCAATACTGGCACATGTGCACTGCCATAGAGATGAAAGGTGTTGTCTCGGGATTTTTTTAAGAGAATTGGATTACTCATAGTTCTAATTAATGATGGGAGGGTGTTCCATAGCTTGGCAATAGTGAATGAGTAGAGCATCTGACCAGATGAGAGGGTTGTTTTTTCCACCTTCAGAAGCAGTTTGTTCTCAGATCTAAGACATCTATTAGGGTGGTAAAGGAGTAAGTAAAGTGGTAAGGGCAGGGCAATATGATGGTTTGAAGATAATATTTTGTGTTGTTGTTAATCGTAAGTATGTAAGGTAATGTGGAAGTTTGAGCCAATTTACTAAGTATAAAGAGGAACAGTGATGGAATGACTATTTTGCATTAGAAGCGAAATGGCAACTTTATTGTAGCACATCTCAAGTTTGAATTTAAGAGAGGACTGGATGTTGGTAAGGAGAGGGGCACTCTATAAGAGAGAAGGTGGTAAAAAGGTAGAGGCAAGGGTTTGTTTTGCTGAGGGGTTGAGGAAATGTTTGTGTCTATAGAGCATGTCCAGTTTCTGATGAACAACTTAAACAACTTAAAAAACAACAACTTAAAAAAAGTAACGTAACAATTTTGTAGGAGCCTTTTACAATCATAAATAGAGTTTCAATTAACCACAATGGAGTAAGGAACCTTATCAATGAGGCTTTCAAATTAAGCAAATTAGATACCGGAATCAAAACATAAATATTTACACTGAACATTAAAACATATTCATTAATGTGTGGTAGTGAGGAGTTTATCAGAAAGAAATGTGATTTTTGGAGATATATATATTATTATTATTATACATATAAGATAAATGTTTTCAGAAAACTCAACTAGGCCAACTATATAAAAAATTAGTATATAGGCAACCTCATACAACCCTAGAAATGTGTGATACAATGTCTATGCAGTATTAAAAAATCAAATATAAAGATAAAGGAAAAAGATAGTATTAAGGAAAAGCAGGTACAATGGCCATAAAGGTGACCTTCCACACATGTTCTGTGTGGGATTAATAAGTAGTCCTCTTGCAGAGCCAGGAGTTGCCTTTGACTACATAGCTCATACGTCATTTAAAATTGCAATGATGTATCTACCTCTAGAGGGATCACATAAAAGGGACTGCATTTCAGACCCTATTGAGAAGTATAACAGAGTAGTACTGAAGTATTGTACTGATCTTTGGTAAAATAAATGCATGTCTTGTCTAGTGCTCCCCCAACAACCTGTAGGATGGCAGTTTGCATCTCACACCCAAAGAGACACTGGTGCACTGACTCAACATGGCAAACGGTTAGTGTTTGCAGGTTATAAAAGGTAAAATAAAGCATTGTGTGTAAGGTGGTAGAACTACTAAATTACATATAGACAGGAATAAAGAATGCCCTTTGCTATCAATGAGTTGATGCTACATAAACTAATATAACAACAATATAAAGTTACAAGCAATACAATAGGACTAACTCAATTTCTCAGAGTTAAACAAAGCTCAATGTATGGTTTTTGCTTATCGTCTATCCTCTAGGCACTATACCCCTGACTAACATGAAATCCACCTGTTTTTTTGTACTGCCAGTAGCAGTAGCTATAATTAAAACAGTGTGTGGCAATATCAATATTTAAACACCAGCTACAATTAATAATGCTTTTTTCACATTCATGTCAGTCAAGTCTATGAAAACCTTAATTAAGCCATCTCTAAACCATTGCTTTATAAACTGTCTACAAGATTATTCTAATGAAAGATACCACATAGCAACAGTTGCAATCTGTACCAAACACAGCAAATAACAAAGCAGTTAAAACACTAGACCTACCAATTCATACTGCATTCTCCACAACAACAACATTTAAAACAAACAGGGAAAACAAAACAACTAAACATGTAAATGTGCAGGTGGTCATTTGTTGCTGTTCCTACTGTGTGAAAGATAAAAACATTATACAAGTGATCATAAGTCTTATACACCCTTAAGTGAATAGCCATTGCCATACTTTTTAAGCATTTAATAGTGCTCACCTCCCCAGTCAAGCAGGAACATACATGGCAACCTTAGTAAAAATGTCCGTATACCCATCAAGTCAGCAAGACTAGCCTTAAAGATTATCAAAGTAGTACTTTGTCCTAAGGCTTTACCCTTATTCCATTGGTGAGGAAATATGTGGAATTAGTAACCTATCCCTCCAGGGTCTTGTTGATTTGCTTCTGTAGATTTAGGTCCTTAGTGTGGGTGTTTGCATAGAAGGCTGCGGTGGTGCAGCGGTTAGCATTGTCACCTCACAGCAAGAGGCTCTACGGTTCGATTCTCGGCTGGAGTGCCTTCTGTGTGGAGTCTGCATGTCCTCCCTGCAGTTGAGTGACATTTAAAGACATGCAGGTAGGGGTGTGCATGAATGGGCATGCCTTCTTTGAAGGCTGGGCATTGGGCTGGCACCTTGGCATTGTAAAAATCCACTGCCAGTCATTAGCAGACCGGAGTTCCACTGTGGTGACCCCTAATTGGGAAAAGCCAAAAAACGTTAGTCATTGTGGGTGTTCGCATAGCCACTGGTTTTGTGAATAAATACAAGGTCAAAAAGGACTGGGTCTCTCATAGCTTGAAAAGAAAAACTCAGTTCTATTCTCAGCAACATGTAGGCTACTGAATTTAAGGAGAGTTGTGCTAATGCATCCGAAGGGTTTAAGGTCTTTAAATTTTTTCGCAAGAAATCATATCCTTGGATTTGTACATAACAAAAGGAGCATTGCATTCAATGATGGTCTGATAAAACAAAAATTCTGTGGGAAGATGATGTCTTTGGATCTTGAAGATAGTCCCTTAGAAGTCAATTGGGTCAGATAGAAGCAATTCCTGACTATAGTGGAAACATGATGATTAAATGAGAAATAGTTATCCACATAAGTACCTACATCTATTAAGACCATATCTGTCTGAAAAGGAGTATCATTTATAACACATGAGGTTAGAGTATCTTTTAAGACAAACTCTGCTATGTCGTCTGCTTTTCATGCAGTTTTAGACCATATTTGATGCAGCATATACTGGTTGTATTTTGTACCTGTGAATGAGCAGATAATAGAGTTCATGTTGCAGTCATCAGCAAACTTTTTCAACCACAGTTATTGGGTATAGGTTTAGATGTCTGCAAAATAAACACCAGACAGGAATGGACCCAGAACTGATCCTGAGGCTTCCCACTAGTTACAAGTTTCTATGAATGAATAATACAATGTATACCTGGCTAATCACAATAATTAGCAAGGACAAATCATGTCCAGGCAGCTAAGGAAATGAGCAATATTAACACAGACTTTCTGAGATGCAGTATGGTATCTAACTAGCTTTTATACTAACAGAAAATATGCTACTAAAATCAAACAAGATATAAAAATTGGCCTAATATTATACAATGCAGTTTTATAACTTGTGCAAATTTGGTTATTGTCATAGAGAAGTAAGGGTTAGAAAACATATTGTTATGGTCAAAGAGTATCTTACAAAGGATAGACAGGCTGCTGGTAGTTGTATACTATATTCCAGTTGCTAATTTAATAAAGATAAGAATGTAATTTATGCACAGCTTAGAGCATTCAGGTATTTTATCACATAGATAATGACACAGTTGATTCATGACCTGAAACCAGTCTTTTACTGCCATAGAGCAGTGTTCCTGAAATGATTCAACAAGCTTACTTATGGAGCCAAATGCCTGTTTTATGGATGTAGGTATGAAGATATGCATTTAAAACATTAATTATTCAACATT
This sequence comes from Protopterus annectens, assembly GCF_019279795.1. Taxonomy (NCBI): domain Eukaryota; kingdom Metazoa; phylum Chordata; order Ceratodontiformes; family Protopteridae; genus Protopterus; species Protopterus annectens. The sequence continues at coordinate 1,922,820,269 of NC_056729.1, forward strand.
TCAATGTTATGAAAGTCCAGACTTAGCACAGAAGACTAACCATCAGTAAATATATTTATTTCTTGCAATTCATTAATAAAGAATGCTGTGCTTGATGACAGACACCATCAATAAGAAAAAAAAATCCTAACAACCCCCAAAAATCCTTAGTTACTTCTATGCTCCCCAGTATAGATGCCAATGATACTCAGGATCCCAGTAGTTTGTGGTACACAGCTAACCCTGTAAGGGACGCAGTGGTTGTTAGCATAGTAACAAGCTATGAATGATTAACCTATGACTCTAAGTTTACATTTGTTTCATGGTTTGAGGTCAGTTTATTTCACTTTTTCTGCATGTGGAAATATATATATATATATATATATATATGTATATATATATATATATATATATATATATATATATATATATATGAGACTCAGAGGTCTATCAAGGGTTGAGTTGGGCTTACTGTTTAGAGTCCAAGAATTTATAATGAAGAGAACTTGTTCATGAAATGAATTGGGAAAAGTTGTCTATTTCATATGATTCCTTCTTATGAACCATTTAGCCAAGGTCTAATATATGAAAACAGTCTATGTGCTGCTTATTATCTCTAGTGGAAGCAAAAACAAAGCCACAGCTATTTAATTCTTAAGCTTATACGTTATTGACCTTTAAGCGACTTGACTGGCATAACCCTATAATTTCTTCTTCCTACACCAATATCTATATCTATACTATAATCAGTCATATTTTATATATACATATCTATCTATATCTATCTATCTATCTATCTATATCTATCTAACTATATATATATATATATATATATATATATATATATATATATATATATATATATATATATATGGGTCCCCTTCAGTAGATTGAACTTTTACAAGTTCGAAGCTCATATGGTCGAGAAAATATGTTCGAACTTGTAAAAGTTCAATTGGACTGAATGGAGATCTCCATACAGTGCGGCCACTGGAAGATTTCCCTTTTCTGCAATGTAGTGTGATCACGGAGTTGGTATATATAAGAAGGGGGGGGGTGTGGCGGGTGCAGAGGGGCTATGTTTAGTTTTCTTTTTCATTGTTTTTTTCTTTTTTCTTCAGTGTTCGAACTTTTACAAGTTCGAACATATGGTCTCGGCCATATGAGCTTCAAATTTGTAAAAGTTTGAGCTACTGAAGTAGATCTATATATATATATATATATATATATATATATATATATATATATATATATATATATATATATATAGCGTCTATGAGACTTTTCTTTGAACATGTAGTCGAACCCAAAACATTGAAAACACTAAACCGCAAATGGCCACATCTGCAAAATTTTTCCTAGGGAAAAAATGAATGGGGCCGCAAACAAACAACACACACTTCACAATCCTCATCAAGTGGGTGTCTGTGCCCCACACCCCCCCCAGCTAAATATACCAACTCTGAGATTGCTCAATGTTGGGGAAAAGGGCAAACCGTGAGAATGGCCAACTGAATTTTTTCCCCTAGGATTGAAAACCTGGACATGAGTCACCCTGCTGCATCCAGTAAGCTACTAACTATAAAGGGAGCCATGTTAATGATTTAGGGAAGTTGAAGGATTTAAGACTGTTAATCTCCTCAGTTGGGAAACCTGGGACCATTTCCAGTGGCTTGATAAGCCTGGATTTTTACATACAAAAGGGAATGGAAATCATAAATCATAGGTAGGTAGATACTAGGGGTGCTGTCCAGGAAACTGCTAATAAACCTTGCCCAAATTCCTAATTGCCCCAAAGCACTGTCTAGTTAAGTGACTTACTTAAGGTCACACAGTAGGTAAATGCACATTGAGAAAATCAAAGCCTATGCCAACAGAAAGTATTTGGTCAACAGCCTGTAGCCTTAATCCTCTGCATCAAATTCCAGGTTAGACTTAATTCGCTGTGCCAACTGCCATACTATAGACAAATACAAGTGGTCAGTTCCTAGTAACGTAAGAATGTGAGAGTAGCCCAGCATGCCCCTTAGTCTTCTTACCATCTACAACTTTAATATAGCTGCATTAAAATGTTTGTTACTAAGTGAACTTGTAGATTCTAAGTCAAACTTTAATGCAGAAAGGATTAATAATAAGCAGGTGTCACTTAAGAATTTTTCTTTGCCTATAACCAATAAAAATATCAACACTTAAGTGATTTAGAACAGAATATATAGTCAAGTATTACATACTTAATGATAACAATACTATGCCTGTAAAAAAAAAACAGTATTACTAACCAGCTGTCTGTAAAGAATTTGTAACCAAATGTGCAAATGGAATGTGATAATGAATTGTTAATCTCTTGAAGTACAGAATTTGAATGTTGTCATTGGACTAGCACCAAACCTATAAAATGTGCTTTTGTAAAAGAGACATGTATTAGTACCATGTGATTAAGGAAGAAACATGATTATATTAGTTAAGGTTCAACATGTTTACATTCATAAAACAAATAATGAGCAGAAAACAACTGAATTGACATATATACAAGGAGACAAGATGAAATTCCTTGTAATACAAATAAGAAATACTGCATCACTTTGTTATATGCTGGAACTCTAAGCTGATTTGTCTCATGATGTAATCAATGGCCAATATTTTGCTCATTTTAAAATGTTGAGAAGCTATGGTTGGAACATATTCATCCATATATTCTGCCACAGATACCTAGACCAAAAAAAGAGAAATCCATGGGGCTATAAATCATAAAATGAGCTAAGTTTTGTCTCTGGGTAAAATGATGTAATAAATCTAAAACAGAGTCTTGTAAAAAAAAAAAACTCCTGTTAAAGTACTGAATGAAGCTGATCGGAGAATTGATAGAGAGTGTGAGTTTTACTAAAAGGCAATATCAGTTAAAGTAATAAAATAAATCATTATAGAGACTGACATAGAAATGCCCCTATATGAGATTACTGAATGGAAAATAGGTATTACAATTAAGGAAATCAAAGATGGCTCACATACCAAAGTAAAAGAATAATAATAATAAGAAGAAGAATGTAAAGCAACTCTTAACCTTCCTTCTGCTGTACCAAGGTAGACAAACATACAGAAACTACTGCTAAAACAGAGAAAAAAAAAAGACAACCATTAGACCTTGTGGAGGTAAATATTTTTCATGTTTTGTTCTTTATAGAAGGTTTATAAGATGAAGAGGAAATCTGTATCTGTATTTGTAGGAGAAGAGGCTAAATACTACAAAAATACTGACTTTGTTGGTCTACAGATAAGCCATACCAGCTGTATGAAAGCTGAGTGGGAGAACAATACTCTAAGCAGAGATAAAGTGAACATAGAAAGAGTGAATGGGAAATCAGAAGGACAGAACAGATCCACCCTGTTCCCCACACTGAGTTATGAAATGCCACTTGTATAGAATAACTAAAGAGAGGGAATGCATACTGAGACTGTTGTTAGTTTTAGGCTCTTAGGTTCATAGGTCAATAGGTATATACTACACTAATGATCACCAGGCCATTTATAAGCCTAGCTTTGCAACCCATCTCAATTGCATCCCCTGGTAACTAACATATCTTAATGGGTGGGTACATTTGTTAGGAGGCATATGTTTCCTAGGAGGTTGCTAAAAAGTTATTTGGGGGATTATGTTAAAGAGGGAATTTTTTACTGTTGGGCTGTGTCTACAAGAGATGGTGGGATCAGCCCGGGGATGAATTTATGATTAACCATTCAAGGTTAGTTATGGAATGTTTATATTAAGTTCACTTAATTGTTATTATTAATGAAGTCAGAAGACGGACTATTTATGACTTTTATAAAAAATGTGGATGTAATTTACTTACAGGATATTAGCTGTTTAACAGTGAAACAAAAAGAACAGTTAAATAAATGTTGTCCACATAATTAAGAAGCATCATTGTGAGATTGCAGTGTTACTGAGAAACAATATTAACATACTGGATATGATTATAACGTGTGATTATAACTTGAAGGGATCATTTTCATTTTAGTGTATATGCAAGCACCAACACGAATGAGAGAGAATAATTAATATGAGATACAGAAAAAGTATGTTTCAATAAACATGGATACAGCTGTGATAGATGATAAGAAATAATGAATGACATCAAATATTGCATGAAACAGCAATGTATGACAAGTTGCTATAGGAACGAAGTTCAGGATATACTTATAAAGGATGATAAATAAAAGAAAGGAAGGAATATAATGAAAATGAGGGATTTTCATAAAGACTGGACTATATGATGGGCAATTTGTTAGGGAAAACATATAAGACTGTGTATTGTCAAATGGTATAAGGCTACAAACAGAACATAGTAAATTATCAAGGGAGTATGAGTAGATATAACAAGAAGTAGACGAGTGTAGAAATATTGGCAAAGAGAAACAGATCAAGATAAGCTGAGAGACATGATTTTTGAGCAGAAATATATGGTATAAGGAAATAAAGAGGCATCACCATTTTAAGTATGACAATTAAAGGAAGTTAAGACAGAAAGTATGAATAATAAAGGTTTTGGGACAAGGATAAAACACAGTTATAATAGTGAAACAACATATGAGAGAAATGTATAAAAAGGTAAAGGAAAAAGTAGAATATGAGCATAATATAAACTTTTCTCCCCATGACTCCATTGAAAACGGGTTCATATTGGCCCAATGGACTATCCTGATAAACCAACTGCAAATAAATAAATTAAATAAATAAATAAATAATATAAGCTGCAAAACGAGGACAACAGTGGCACATAGAAAAGGAAATTGTGATACAGTAATTGAATACAGTTTTGAGTAAAGCAGGTAAATGAACTGCTCCAGGAACAGATGAGATTTTGCATGACTTTATATAAGGAAATGGAGGTAGTTCAGAAAAAAGATTTTCTTTTTTTTAATTTTAAATGAATGGTTAGATGAAGGTTAGTAGAAGAGATAGAGAAGGAAAAGTAACATTTTGATTAAAAAATTACAAAGAAAATTAAAAAAGGCTGACCAGTCACATTAACAAATTGGTGTTATACACTTCTTGCTTTCATTTGTTAAGATTTTAAATGATAGAATGGGGAATGTAATAAGGACATTTTATAATGAGAAAGTGTTTGTAAGATAAGAACAGAAGATAAGGGCCATGGTTTTTATTGAGAGATGGCTAGATGAAGAGAAGATATCAATATGCCATGTAGAGAAATTATGTGATTCTGTAGGACATGGATGAATGTTGTACATGTTGGAAAGTAATAATATTAGTTACAAAATTCAGAAGGTTGTAAACGGGAGTTATAAGAATGCATGGAATATTGTATTCACTAATTTTTGGATTGTGGAATGATAACGGAAGAAAAATTAATGAAGCAATGTGTCCCTTGTGAGGGGTTCTTTTTGGGCTAGTTATTAATGCTGTTGAAGAAGTTCATAGTATATATTTAAAAGATGCTAACTGTGAGATATTAGAAATATTAAGTATACCTATATTTATGAATAATATTGTTGATTTAGTAGTAGTTATTAACAAGAAGAGATGGATAAATGTTGAATGAAATTAAAGGAATTAGCCTGAGGTTAAGTAAACAAAAAAGAAAATGTGGCACGTAGATGAAGTTCATATATGTAGAATATATTTTGTTAAAGAAGGAGGGAATGTATTGGAGTGAAGTTTGGAAAGAGACTGAATAATGGAATGAAATCACAGAAGGCACAAGAAAGAATGACAGTATGTGGCAAGCTTTCAAGTTATCTTTCAATAAGAAAGCGTGTTTCATTCCCTTGGTACTGCTAAGTAAGTTAGGATATTTAGAAGAGTACTTCTTTTTCTGAGAAAGAAATAGTTTTGGAGATCTGGTGGGGAGATTGCTGGTTAAGGAATAACTAAATAAAAAAATGATGGAAGAAAGATGTTGTGCAGTGTGCAAAGCTGAGGACAGTAAGGAGCATGTGTTGGTAAGCTATGTAAGGGTTAAAAGGTTATGCGAAAATGTTAGTACAACACAATAATGAAGCATTCAAAAATACATGTTTAGAGAAAGCAGTGGATAAAGAATATAAATCAGGTAATATAACATTTTGAGATAAGACAGCAACATTTTTCATACGTGCAATTCAGATATTATGGTTAAATAGGTTTGAGGACATTTTACATAATATGTTATGGGATTGTGATTTGATTCTTAGAAAGCTGGGCATGTATTATGGCAGAAAGGCTGTTGGAAGGGAAATCTGAGAACTGTATGATGAGTAAGATAGGTGCTTCATTTAATTGTCAAATGAGTTTAAATTATACATGTTAGTACTTTAAATATAATTTAAGATACATAAGCTGAAATAGGTAAATAATGTAGTAATAAAGCTTTCCTACTCTTCACAAGTGCCATGGGATCTCTTATATCTGTCAACTCAGGCAGATGGGACTTTGTTTTAACTTCTCATTCAAAGGACAGCGCACAATCTTGAGTGCAGCACCCCTTTATGCTCTGCAGTGTCAGTAATGGAAAAATGATAGAACCAACCACCTTCAAATCTTCCAGCATTAAAGATGAATGTATTACCTCTTGGGTGACTGACACTGTTGCACTTGAATTTGCTTATAGGTGTTAATACATCAATCACCATGGAAAAAAATTCTTGCACAGCCCAGGTGAGTGCAATGACAAAACATTTACAGAAATATGTAAAACAGGGAACAATTTTATACACAGAATGAAAGCAGAAAACTGTGGAACTAAAGATTGATCTAGTAAGTGGAACATTTGGATTATACAGTGTGAACATGCTGATTAGAAATATGAGAAATAAGAGATAAAGTAAGTCTTACATTCAAATCAAAAGAGAAAGGTGATGGACTGTACTTACAAAATATCTGAAGCCAAGATTCAAAATCAGTATAGTTTCATTCCTGAGTAGAGAAGAACAGGATGAGTAAAATGAATAGATTGGTAAGAGAATTAGGAATATTTAAATTAGATGGTCTATCTGAAAGCACATATCTGACTTGTTGCATAACATATGCTTTTAATTGTGGTAGAAATTTGGAGGGAAAGGAGAGGTCTTTTAGATGGAGTAAGAGAGCTTACCAAAGTCTGGGAGTAGAATCAAAAATGCATGGTTAGTGTAAATTAATTTGATTTTAGTTGGCTGCAGAGTTGTGGCAGTACTGGAGTGACTTCTATGGTTATAGCCAAGGTTTTCATGATGAGCTTTGCTGGAAGGGAAATGTATATTTCTACATCGACACAGAGCTATGTCAATAACTTATGAAAGGGGCGGAGCTGAAGGGACAGAGGAACTTTGGTAAAATATTACTTTGCCCTGAGTTCTACCATCTCCTTCTAGTCTTCACTCCCAACTTATAGGCATAAGTGGCACGGGAGAGGAAGTTAGCTGAGCTGGGTATCAGTCAGGAAGCTTGGCTGTGTCCATGATTCCATCGTATGACATAAGTTATCTGTACTGACAATTCCTGCATGGATAAAATCTGTTGTGTAAACCAATAGGTAAGTGCGGATCTATTGGTAGCTCTCCATATCTACAGCCACAGACAGCAGGTATACCTGTCTCATCAGCACTTATGTACCTACTGTGTTGCAAGAGATGCAAGATACCTACTCGAGCACTGATTGATGGTACTAATAAGATTATTGGGGAGTATGTCTGCAGAAGAAGCAGGTTTAGCACAGCAGTACTTAATGCCTGCAAGTGCCACAAGAAAGTTTTTAGAGACTATTAAGGAGCCCAGCCTAAATCCTGCTACCTAACCCTATTTGTGGGTAACTGCTCTATGACTTTGACAGTGCCTGCAAGCTATTTGTTCCATGCTGCATGCTATATAATAAAATTAATAAAAAAAAGGCAGCTCAGCCCTCAGTCTTGGGGATCTCCAGACTCGCATCATCAAGCCCTGATAAAGCTACCACAAGTACATCCTTGAGCAGCAACAACAGTGAGAATAATCCATGACCAATCTATACCCCATGGCAGGCTTTAATGGCTCTTATGTTAATTTGACCACATATTTACTTCTCTTTCCTCTTTTACTGGTTATAGTGAGCAAGCACGGATACTGCTGTCCACTCTCTCTTTTTCAATTACATAGCCAAAACCTGGAGCTCACTGCCTCAAACTGTGAGATTCACTCCTAACACTGCTTATTTTAAAAAGTTTCTTAAACCTCACCTAACTAACATATGGCTCTGTTCTTGTAACACTCCAGGTTAGAATACTCCCTCTGCAACAGACCTTACTACCCCATATAATCCACTTCTGTATAACTAATCCCTAATTGTAGCATACTATCTTAACCTACAGGTCACCTTACTTACTTACTATTTTAACACCTACCTCTATATCTCCTCCTATCTTTGGAAATCAAAAACTGGAATTACACTTTTTGTGATTTCATATAAATCATACTATCATTTCCAGATCTCACATATTTCCTCTATCAGGAAACCACTGTATGCAAGGATTCATATGTGAATTGAGAGCTATTGCTTTGCACTTATGATGACAATAGGGAAAATATTTCAACCTATGTGTTATATGCATTATATGTATACCTCTCTCTTGTCAAGTTTCTTAACCTAAGTATTGAATCTAAATATATTTATTTTGTTGATTTTCATTAATTTGTTGTTGGTATGTGGAGCTTTTCTCCCCAGGAATCTGCTGAAAATGAATTCCACCCAGTCAAACTTTCCCGGTAAACAAATGTAAAATAAAAATAAATAAATAAAAATATTTAGTTCCTGGTGAGAAATGGAGCAGAGTGCATTAATTCCTGACCATTTCTCATTGGGCAGTGAGTGTCTGTGTTTGACCTGTCTTTTTGGTCTGGTTGAAATTAAAGACATATGACAGGAAAAGGCTACAGCAAGCCTACAGACCCTTGCTTCACCTGGGACAAGACTGTTGGCCACCAAAGAGCCTGTGGCCTATACTCAGCTTGGGATTGGTGCTACTGTTTTGCTCCTGGTGAGAAAAGAAGCAAAGCAATATTGTATCCCAACAGCATGAAGCTGTGGTGAGATGAGCACTGGTAGTAGCCCGGCAGTAGCCATTTAGGCAAATTGCCTGTTTTCATCTTTCCTGACAGCTAATTCTTTCTTTTCAGTAAGTACTGCCTCATTTCCTGCTGTCTAACCTAATTTCAGAATATCTCATAAGTTCATATGTTCATAGATGTTTACTAGTCTAACAACCACAAGGGCCTTTTTAAGCCTAGCCATGCATCCCAAATCTCCGACAAGTTCTGATACCTTTGATAAGTGCAAGCAGAGGTTTAGGAGATAAACCATTTACAGGTTACCTGTGTCCATTAGAGACATAGGTGTCAAACCAGGGATGAATTTCTGGTTTCCCATCCAGTTGTTCAAGTTGCACTTGAATTGGGTTAGGGAGGAACTCTGCTTCACATGCTTCACATGGATGGGGAGCCTGTTCCACAGAGTTGGCAATCTCTGGGATACATACCTATCTCTCCAGCAGGACCTATTTATATCACAGGCAAGGTTTAAATCTTTAGAATGGGTAATTCTGGTGCTGTTTGTTTTGTGGATATGCAGTAGGTCTATCAGAGTGAGGTCTGACAATGCACTGTATGTCAGGCATAGATCTCCCCTCAAAAGGCTGTAGAAAACAGAATGCAGGGATAGGGCCTTGAGGCAGTCTGCATAGGACATTTTACTAACGCCCTATATTCTTTTAGTGAGGAACCTCTGTGGATGTTCCAATTGTTGGATATGCCTGGTTAGGTACATACCAAAGGGGGCATTGTACTTAGTGATAGGTCTGATGAATGTCAAATACAGTGGAACAATGACTACCTTTGACTTAGCTACCATACCTTTGTTTATAAATTGTTCAACATAGAATGATTTCCTCACCACTGTAAACACATGATGGTCAAAGGCTAGATTACTATGTGTGTCCCTAAGTCCCTGACTACTGGTCAACTGTAAAAGGTGTGTTGTCAATATGATAGTTACCAGGGTTTGATGACTTCCCAAAGGATACTATTATGCATTTCTTGGCATTTAGTTTTAGTCCATGGCTCTGACACCAATTGTTTGTCTGTGTCAGCCCCTCCTGGAGAACATTTGTGTTGGTGTGAGATTCAATGATAGCTCCTAATTTGCAATCATCTGCAAATGTAGTCAGCCAGAGACCACTGACATTAACCTTGATGTCTGAGAAGTAAGTTCCAGAAAGGGTTGGTCCAAGGACTGATCCCTGAGGGACTCCACTTGTGACTTGCCTCTTTGTGGAAGTTGACTCACCAATTCTAATTTTTTGGGTCCTGTCTGGAAGCCAGTTGGCTATCTACCCGGCGACATATAGGTTTGTACTTAACCTCTTGAGTTTGTCAACAATGCCCCAAGTGGGGTATTGTGTCAAATGCCTTGGCCAGGTTAAGGTAGGCAGTGTGAACAAGTTTGCCCTCATCCATTGCTTTGGTGACCTTCTCAAAGAAGTCCACCAGGTTGAGTAGGCATGATCAGCCCTTGACGAAACCAAACTGGGCTGGGTCCAATGTCTGGAGGTTTAGTATATCTCTATTTCATCTCCATGATAATTCTTTCCATGGCTTTACATATAAGACTAGTGAGACTTATGGGTCTGTAGTTTCCAAGATCTGTAGATGGTCCACCTTTGTGCAGATGGATGACTGTTGCCTTTCTCCATTCATGAGGCATGAAACCTGTTTGGAGGCTACATTTAAAAAGTAATTCCAGAGGTCCTGATAGGTCATGTTCCATGCTGCTTAGAAGGAATCATGGGATATTGTTTGGGCCCATTGGTGCAGTGTTCTTGGTCTTAGAGAGAGTATTAAGGACCTGTTCCTAGTGACAGTAGGGGTTGTTATATCTGATGATATTTCCTGAGGGAAGGTTGAGGAGGAGCGTAGGGTAAAGTTGGAGCTGAAGTTATCAGTCAGGACGTTTGCTATGTCTTCTGGCTCAGTATAGGTGGCTCCATTTACAATGAGCTCTGCACATAATTGTGTATTGCCTTTGAGATTGCAGGCATAGCTAAAGAATGCTTTGTGGTTGTCCTTGGCCTGGGAGGCCAAACTTACCTCAAATTTGGCTTTGATAGACTTTATTTTTCCTCTGAGTTATTTGTTAAGTGTGATGAGAGTGCTTTTATTCTGCTGGGTGCTGCACCTCCTAATTTTTGCTATAATTTTCTTCCTCCTGTTATACAGCCTATTGATTTTGTGATTCTACCAGGGTGCCTTGTTTTTTGAGTTAGTTCTGTACTTCTTCCTGATGGGTACAGCTGCCTCTATGCAGCTGCTAACATACTTGTACAGGGTTTCTTTGAACAGTTCTGCATAGGCAGCAGTGTTCTCAGGGTTTATGGGGGGCTTGAAATTTTGCTAGGTTGTCACTTAATAGCAAGAGATTAGCCTTAGAATAGTCCCTGAGTATTCCAGGTTTAGCTGGGGGTCCAAGTTTATTTTTACTTCACATTTTGTGGTCTGACCTTACCAGGGAAGGCATTACAGTAGAGGTGTGTGCAGCACTCTCCCATATTAGTGAGGACCAGATCCAGTATGGTTGCACCCCTGATTGGTGTAGTGACAATCTGGTCTAGGGATTTTGTGTTTACAAAATCCAGGAGTCTCTGTGCATGTACGTTTCATGTCGTATAAGATTCCTAGTTAGTAGGGGGGGTAATTAAAGTCACCCATGAACATCTCCCTAAATACTTAATATATAAATCATCATGGTCTACTTTTTAGTTTTCCTCAAGTATTTTACATGTCCTGTATAGACAGAAAACACCTTGAGATGACATTTTTCCTGTAAAAGCACCCTTGAAATTTCACCACACAAGGGAAACTAGTTTGCATGACGAGCACTGCCTCTAGGTTGCAAACCACGTGCTGCTGACATTACTTTATGTTTTAACTCCAACAGTCTAATTAATAAAAAAGGGATCTTTTGGCATGGGTATGAACTTTCCCACTGTCTCTGTTATCAGTTTGGTGGATATGGGCATCATGAAGCAATGCAGAAATTGTCTCATATTTACTGACAATCAGTTCATTTTTAAACTAATACGGTATATGAGAGCTGTATTTGTACAATATCACTGGAAGGAAAGCTCTCCCATAAAAGTTCTGGTCATTGGAGACTCTGTTGTGAGATGCACTGAAGTCCCTCTCACCAGGCTGAGAAAGGAAAAAGTAATGATCGGTTGTTTATCAGGGACCAGGATCTGCCATATTACACATGCACAAGTACAAATATGACTCAGTTATAGTCCATGTGGGTGTAAGTGATCTGAGACACACCCCCTAGACTATATGAAAAGAGACATCATGGAGGTCTTGTAATATGTGTCCCAGGCTGGTATCGGCATAGAACTGAGCAGTATTTTACCTTCTCAAAGGAGGATGCCACAATATGATCAGAAGGTGATTGACTTTAATAACTGGCTTAGTTTCTGGTATTATTCTAAGCGGGTGCAAAATTTGTCAGCACGCAAGGAGATGGTCAATAGACCATGCTGCTTTCTAGGGATGGTCTGCACTTCTCTCCTCTAGGCTTTTGGGAATTAGCTAAAACACTGTCCTCCCCTATAGGGCCTTTTTTAGACAATGCCAAACTTTATGTACTTCTGCCATAGCAAATCAAAACCAAGAAAATCTAAAGGTGTTACTGCTCAATGATAGTAATCTAAACAAAAAACTCCACTCCCTACAAGCTGTTGTTACCCTAGAGGATTTTGATATCTGCACGGTCACTGAGACCTGGTTTAAAGCTGCAGACAGCACATCAGCAGTGCAAGGATATAATGCCTTGCAGACATTTGGACCAGCTAATAAACAAACCGGGACTAAAGGTGGAGGTTTCTCGTTTAACATAAAAAATAAGTATGCCTAAGGCTGGTCAAACAGGACAATGCACTTGAACTTCTCCACATTCAAATTACCATAGGCAAAATCCCATAACACTTCCTTGCAGACTATAGGTGCCCCTCTATGAATCAGGAAACCCATGACATATGTGTAAACTTATCGGAGACACTCACCATCCAACCCTATGCTATAATCATGAGTGACTTTAATTTCCTCACTGTTAACTGGGAATCACATATAACACAAATGTACAGGCACAGAGATTTTAGAATTTTATAAACACAAATTCCCTGGACCAGATTGTCAATACACCAACCAGGGGTGCAAACATACTGGACTTGGTCCTCACTAATATGGGATGGTGCTGCACATCCCCTAGTGTGATGTTTTCTCTGGTAAGATCAGCCCACAAAATGGTCTCATTAGAAGTAAAAATAAAAACTGGAAACCAGCAAACCCTGGAATATTCAGGAATTACTGTAAGGCTAATTTCCTACAATTAAGTGATAACCTGGCAAAATTTCAAACACTGATAAATCCTGACAACACTGCTGACTATGCAGAATTCTTTACAGAAATACTGTACATGTTAATGACTGCATAGAGGCAGCTGTACCCAGCAGGAAGAAGTACAGAACTTCTGTACCCACCAGGATATACAAAATAAACACTCCAATAACCCCCAAAAGTTCTGGCATGCAATCAACTCCCTACTAAAACTTGGTAAAACCTCCACACCAGCTCCCACCTCCACCTCTATAAAAACAGATAGCTATATAGCCTTCCAATTTAATCACCACTTTATTGAATCCATTAAATCACTATCAACTCAACTTTCCAAAAATAGCTACTTATCCATACCAACAACTCCTAACATCTCACCTCCCTTTACATTCTTTCCTGTCCCAACCTCAACAATAAAAAATACCTCTTAAAACTTAAACCCACTACTCTTGCAGCAGATGGTATACCTGCTCATTTCCTACAAATGGCTGCCTACTCTCTATCCTACCCAGTCTCAATCTTAATCAACTGCTCCATACAGGAATCCCACATCCCTCAACTATGGAAAATCTCCTTTATTATTCCCCTTCATAAGGGTGGGAATTCCTATGATTTCTCTAACTATCGCCCCATAGCAATTCTGTCTCCTTTATCAAAGATACTTGAGAAATGCATACATTCCCAGGTCATGCATTTCTTAGGCTCTAACAATCTCTTCTTCTCTACGCAACATGGTTTCTGCCCACACCACAGCACAACTTCAGCCCCTCTCTCTTTCCCAAACCTGATTAACCAACATAAAAATAACAACAGATTTGTATCTGCCATATTCCTGGCCCTCTCCAAAGCATTTGACATGGTTTCCCATTCCATTCTAATAGAGACTCTTACCTCTCTATCTTTTACCCCTAACATTTTGGCATGGTTTAAAAACTATCTATCAGACCGACAACAAGCTGTCCAGTGGCAAGAAGTTATATCATCTTTACTCCCAACTACCATTGGTGTACCTCAAGGTTCCATACTCGGTCCATTTCTCTTTTCTATCTTTACCAGTAATCTACATACTTCTACCTTACAGGCTTCACTCATACAGTATGCAGACAATTCCACCCTGATCCCCCAAATCTCAGCACCCTACAGCATCTCACCTAGGAATCTTTTACTTCAGTAGAAAGGTGGATTACAGATATTCAACTTATCTTAAATCCCAACAAAACAAAACTACTTCTGTTTACCCCAAACAAACCAAATACCACTCCACTCTCCTTCTCTAAACTGTCATTTTACCCTCTCTCCACACCAAGCTGCTTGGCGTTGAAATAGATAACAACCTACACTTTGGCATCCATATCTCTCAAACTATTAAAAAGGTACACAAAAAAATGGGGTCCCTATACAGACAAAAAGACTTTCTATCAGATCAAGTTCGGGTCACCCTAGCTCAAACCCACCTTCTTTCCACACTCATGTATGCAACACCTATTCTCACCTATGTAAGAAAATCTGACCTGGAGAAACTTGAGTTGTGTTATAACAAAATCGCCAAGTTTACAAAAAATTCCCTCTTTAGAACACACTATTGTATACCTCTTAGGCAACTTCAGTAGCTTGAGCTCCCACAGTTATTAACCTACCACCAACTAGTCATAGCTTATAACAATCTAAAATATCCTGAAAAAACTGCAGCCCTTAGGGAACTACTGCCTAACTACTTTCCAAATCGACCACTCCGCTGATTGTACCATTAGTCATCTTGTTTATTTAACTTATTGTAATGTGTGTATGTGTTTTTATGCTGGTAAAACCAACTGATCACTTAGAGAACATCTTTTAGAGCATATTGGTTACATTAGGAATAAGTGCCCTGTGTAGGCATATAGATGCTTTTAATGATCACACATTTAGTTTTTTAGTGTTGCAAATTTTAACTTGTGGTTTAAGGGGTGGGGGGGGGGTGACATGGTTAATAAAGCTGAATTGGCTGAAACTAAGTGGATTACTACTCTTCAGGCTTGTAGGTTTTCTGGCCTGAATAGAGGTATACCTTTAAAACCTTTATTGAGAGCTCATAAATTGCCACATTGATTAGCTGTTTGAATTGTTTTTTTGGTATTTAATAATGTAAGTTTTTGATGTAATTTGTCTGAAGAAGTGCATTGTTGCATATGACAAGTGGCAGGCATAATTATTTTTTACCTCAGTATCTAAACTATTCTTTGTCTTAATTCAGCTACTGAGCTTGTTAATAAAGGAAATGGTGGAATTTTCATATGTAGAATGACTGGTATGCCAAAACAGTTTCACTTCAGAATCTCCAACTACTGAAATATCGAACTTCAGTAGCTCGAGACCAAAGTGTCAAAACTGCATTTGCCCGAAAGTGCAGAATATTGAATGCAGAAATGGCGAATGCGGAAATGTCGAATCTATGGTGTGAATATAGTTGGAGATTCAGGTAAGTGATGTTTTACTAGGGGATATTGGGTAGGGATTTTAGTGTGTGTGAGTGCATTTGGAGTTTTGAGGTGTGTGTTAGGGAAGGTAGGTAAGATTGAGAGTGTGTAAATGTTGCGAGTGGTGGTATTTGTACGTATGTGATGTGTGTTTGTGCAAGGAGACTGTAGAATGTGTAGTGCTGTTTTTCTGTTCTTTATGTTTTTAGTGTGACCTTGGAGTTAGTATAAATAAGTAGTGGGTGTGTGGGGGTCTCAGCCCCCCCACATGGGGGGGTGCATGGGGGCTTGCTCTCCTGCTTATATGTAGGGTCAGCGCGTATGTTTGTTTTTTTTGTGTTTGTGTGTTTTTCGTTGGTTTATAGTGTACGGAGGAAGGTGTATGTGTGCTTGTTTGTGTGTGGAGTGTGTATGTGGGTAGTCAGGAATTTGAATTTCACTCTTTTGTGGTTTCGGGTTATTTAGTTTTTGGCTTTACAGTCTCGAGATACTGAATTTCTATATTTCAGTATTTTGGGATTGTAAAGTGAATCCGCCAAAACACATTAATATTTTTACATATAAATTGCCTGAAACTGTACAACATTTATTAAAAGCCACAGACATGGCTAGTTGCTTACCACATGGGACAGTGTTTAGTTCTTTATTATTAATTTTTTTTCCTTTAAAGAGGTAAATGTTGGCAACAACTCTTTAATGAAAAAATATGCAGACCAAAGCAAGGATGGAAGCACTTCATCCTCCTAGATGGATAGCATGTGCTGCTGGAGGGTGGGCTCTAGACCATGTACTCTGATGGCTGACTCACAATAGTTTCATCTGTTGTTCGCTTTAAAGAAATTTAGTATCATATTCTTTGGGAAGAATACTGTGAATTGAGATTTGTAGTTTATTTATTTGTTTGTTTATCTGTCATTCTGGTCTATTTATTTATTTGTTTTTTTCTCTTATGTTTTTATCAACTAAATAATTATGCAAAGTGCAACTGTTTTTTTTTTCCAGGCGTGAACATGACTTGCTTTCTGTTGAGCAGATGGTTTCACTAGGCCTATGGTTGCCTTTTGAGAGAGATCGGTGGTGGTATTTATACACAGAATGAGAGAAATGTGACCACAGCACTGGGAAAAACTGTATCTGACTTCTTCCAATAAAATGCCATGGGATGTTTAATGTCAGCCTTAACTATTACTAACTCAGGTAGATCCAACTGCCTTATTCTTTACATTAACGTAAGTAACGGAACACAAATCCAAAAATCACATATAGTAATAGAACCTGTACCTTTAAGATTTTCATTTCTTCATAGCTGCTGAGCCACTGACACTAACTTTATCATGGAATCAAAGCTTATTCCTGACCATGTTTGAGTGCAACTTGAATCTACAGATATGTCATAGGAAACTAACCCATAGGCTGCCTTCTGTACTGCTGATGAACACAGGCAGCTCCTAAATGCCTTATCCTGTACTTGGAGCTCCTTTAAATATATATGGTGTGTTCCCAATTATTTACACATGGGGTAATATAATACTGACCATAGAATACATATGTTTAGTCTAAACACCAAACAGAACAAGTTAATACAAGCACAAAATGAGAAAATTGACTAGGTTTAAAATGGACAGCGAAGACAGTTAGGCTAGTGCTAACCTACAAACATATAGGTTCATAGGTGTGTACTAGGCTAATGGCCCTGGAGCCTTTACATGCCTAGCCCATAGAAGTGCCCTGGCATTGTGCCACCTGATGTTAATTCTCAGTGCTTCTATCAAGTAGAGCCACTGGAGTGATCCCCGGGGTAAACTTTCTATTTCCCATCCACTCATCCAGATTTCTCTTGAAGAGGGCCAGTGAGGTGCTCTGCTTGACATGTATGGAAGTCTACCCTGTCTCTGGGTTATGAACAGCATGTTCTGTTGATTGTGGTAATGAGGATGAGGTCTCTGGAGCATGTGGTGCGGAGGGATTGGGATTTCTTTAGATGTAGCATTTCTAACAGAGCTGGGTCAGACATGACTTTGTAAGTCAAGCAGAGATCACCTCTAAGTAGACGATATGAGACAGCGAATAGCTGGATTTTTTTGAGTCTGTTAATATACATGTGTTTAAGGCCTAGGATCCTCTTCCTGAGGTACTTTTGTGGCCTTTCCAGCTGTTGCATGTGTCTAGTGAGGTACATGCCAAATGGGACATTATACTTGATGATTGGCCTAATGAGGGAAGAGTAGAGAGAGATGATGACTTCTTTCTTCCTGAATGCAAAACCCTTGGACATGAGATGTGCCACATAGAAGGTGTTTCTGACCACAGTGGCAATGTGGTGGTCAAAGGAGATGTTGCTGTCAACCTGTGTCCCCAGATCTATTATAACTCCTTCAGTGTTCAGTGGGCTCCCATCAATGTGGTAATTAGTGGGAACTGAGTTTTTTCCCAAAAGGGATAACAATGCATTTTTGGCATTAAGTTTAAGGCCATGGTTTCGACACCTAAAAGTGATGGTCATATACTCAAAGCAGATATTGTTGTAAGGGACATAGAGATAATTAAGATGATAATTAACCATTAATCTAAGTGTTTCCACTGCACTAAGAAATTATATGGATATCTCAGAAAGTATTAAACAGTTCATCAGTGCAATAAAGAAAAATTGTTATACTACTATGTGTAAAATGCCTTGTACAACTACTTAAAGTCCAAAGGTTTCTTATAAATTCTAAACTATACATTGTGGTGATAAAATTTACAGGTCTGCTGTGTTTAATTACATTTCACAAAGCTAAATGCTAACTGTATGAAAGCAAAAGTTCTAGTACACAAATCGTGTTTAAAAATGTGCTCAAAACTGAACAAATTATGTGCAACTACAGGTGCCAAAGATCCACACAAGAAATATGTAACGGGTAATACCACTCTATAACAGAACCGTTACTTTTATATTCCTAATCTGAGGTCATTGCAAAATGGAGAAGGTATAATTAGAAAAAAATCTCACTCTGTCTGGCTGGGCCGAGTGGCCTAGTGGGCTAATGTACTATGTTATGCTGTCTGTGAGACACTGCAAGACAAAGACCATCTAAATCAATGTATTTCAAACACACAGACGTGGTACCTGCATGAGCATGCAAATATGTATGACCAATCAGATGCAAGCAATAATGCCTCAGCAGTTGCAAAATGAGCAGTCTCATCCCAAGAACAAGGAAGCCACTTTTAATCAGATGGAATGATAGATTGGCGAGTTCTAAATGTATTAAGTGCCATAACTAACCGTGAGGGGTAATATATCTCTGGTTTCAAGTCACTGTCAGATGAAAATAGAATTCTTTTTGAAACACTGTCTCATTAACTCACAGTTCACCAGGCTACTAGTATCTTGTGCATGATGCTGTTAAAAATAAATATAAACAATGGGAGAAAGGGGGATCTGTTTTTATCACTGTGCATACCTGAGATACAAAACAAGCTAGCACTTCCAGTTAAAAATGCAAATATTGTTTACTTTTAATAAATCTCTATGCATTTTTATTGGGCAGTTAGCACAGAGAACTAAGGCTCTGTTCTGTTAATTAGCTGCTTCCTGTGCAAAAGGCATATGATTTGTCTCTCTACTTCATGTGCCCTCTGTGTGACCTTGAGCAATTGGGATTTTCAGTGCTAGCAACTACTTAAGAAATATAGATAATGCTTTATGCTAATCAAACTTCTAAAAGATCAAATGAGCAAATGAGAGGCTTGATATTCAAATGCATATTACACAGTAATAGGTCATCGTGATTAAAAAATGTGCATGCTGATAGGGCATTCCAACCAGTGTACCCATTGTAAATCGAGCATGTACCAAAGAAAAAAGCCCGGCCTCCAAAGTACCACTGAGTAGCCAGAGTTTTCTATTGGCATATGCTTAACTGCCAGGAACACAGACATCAAATTACTTCAATACGAAGTTCTATCCATTGACAGAATAATACAAGAAAAATCAGGTATGTTCTGTGAAAATCAGAAATGCCCCTGATTTTCTTTGCATTTAAGTACTATCCCATGTAGAAATCTCAGTCAAAAAAAAAAAAAAAGAAAAAAGAACGGCAATGGACATTCTATCTTCTCTGTTGCTTCTGCTGCATTGTACAGTTGTACTGTGCAAGCGTAGAAATATAAGTCCCATATGCATGCGCAGCATATCAGCAAACTAGGAAGAAATTGGAAGAACACTAGAGCGCCATTATGCAAAGACATTATTTAAGAAAGGTAAGCAATTTCTTTCCTCCATAATGTTGTTACATTATAGTAGTACTCCACTCCTGGGTGTGGGTATATCAGGATTTACCCACACCCATTCATTGATGAGTACTTAAAAATGTTAAGGTTTAGTTCATAAGTCATAGTGCTAGTGTACAATGCAGTGCTGTATAAATTACTTTCTTTACTTCTACTGTTTCCAAAAAGAAGCATGCACATATTCAAACAGTTACCACGTCAAAGTCCTGTTAAAGAGATCATTTCAATGTAGGTGTGATGGTTCCAGTTATAAAAAATGTATAAACTGCAAAGTTTTTGAAATAAACTAATCTTTTATCTTTAGAAAATAAAATATAAATAAAGAGTAAGACTTAGCTATATAACAGACAACTACCAAACCCTGTGATAGTACTATTAAGTGCTTGAAAAGGTAAACATTAGCTTGCAAGTGCGGTTACGTAAAGGTGCAAATTACCAGGCATCTTAATGTTCTTGTGATTAGTTACATAGTATTGTTCCTATGTTCTAATAACAGACCTCCTAAACTCAGCGGTCTAGTTATGAAGGTTATACCAGACTTTCAGTAGTCCTTGTATACTTGACAAATAAAGACAAAAGATAAAATTGCAAACTTCCTGTTCCACATCTTTTTTGTACTAGGTGATCTGACTATTTCGTTGATATCCATACATTCAATGACTTGTTTTCTTGGGTTCTTCTTCCAGTTACAACTGTTAACCAAGCACTACCCTTATCAAGTATGTCAATAACCATGCATAATATGTATTTCTGTAGACATCCAGCTATCAGTTTTGTTCGACTTTATTAAAGCGTGTATAAAAATATTATATGTTCATTTTAGATGGAAATAAATTAAAACTGTACTTTTATTTATGAAGACCAACTTTAATTATACCACCACCAGAAAATTAAAAAAAAAATATATATATATATATATATATATATATATGTGTGTGTGTGTGTGTGTGGGTGTACATTTAAAGAATGAAAGTTCACTACTTCGAACTTCAAAAGTACACCCACACTAAAGCGAAAGTGCACTTTCACAAAAGTGCACTCTCGTATACCCGCTACACCGAACAGGCTAGCAGTCACGGACCTTAGGGTTATGGCATGGGTTAGGGTAAGGGGATAGTTACTAGGGCTATTCCCTTACCTTGACCCGAGCCCTAACCCTAAGGTCTGTGACTATCGCATCACAGTGGAGGACATAGCCTGTTTTTCAATGTCCTCCATTGTGGTGAGGTAGGTTTGGTCTAGTGGGCTTAAGCGAAACTGCACTTTTGTTAAAGTGCACCTTCGCTTAAGTAGGGATGTACTTTCCCATTTCGAATGAATTTTTGTTGTAGGAAAGTACACCCATATATATATATATATATATATATATATATATATATATATATATATATATATATATATATCTATATATAGGTTCACTAGACAATCCCGAAATACTGAAATGCCGAATTTCAGTTTTTCAAGACTGAATAGTGGAAAGTGCAGATATGCAAAATTGCACTATCTTGAATGTGGAAATGTCGAATTTGCTGTCATGGTGTCAAGACGTGATGTGCGGTGCAGTTAGTGGATTTAGCTGGGGATTCAGGTAAGTGGTGTTTATGTAAGGATATTGGGTAGCGATTTTAGTGTGTGTGTGAGTGTGTGTAGTGGTGATTTTTGTGTGTTTGTGTGTTTAGTGCAACCTCAGAGTTAGTATATATAAGTAGGGGGTGTGGGGGGTGCAGCCCTCCCCATGGGGGTGCAGGGGGGCTTGCCCCCTGCTTATATGTAGGGTAGATTTGTTTGTATGTTATGTTGTGTTTGTGTGTATTGTTTTGTTTGTTGTAGTGTAGTTAGGTAGGTGTATGTGTGTTTGTGTGGTGGTGGTGGTGGTGTGTGTGTGTGTGTGTGTGTGTGTGTGTGTGTGTGTGTGTGTGTGTGTGTGTGTGTGTCTGTGTGTGTGTCTGTGTGTGTGTGGTCGCGATTGTGGTTCTTGCGGTTGTGGGTTTTCGGGTATGTGGAATTTCAACTATACAGTCTTGAAATACTGAAATTCGACATCACAGTATTTCGAGATTGTCTAGTGAATCCAAATATATATATATATATATATATATATATATACATATATATATATATACATATATATATATATATATATATATATATAAAGATATAGATATATATATATATATATATATATATATATATATATATATATATACATATACATATATAGATATATGGATCTACTTTCAAATCACGAAACCCACAATACCAAACCACAGAATACCGAAATGAAAATAAACAAGACTTACAATCACAAACAGCTGATTTTTCTCACGACAGGGAAACACTTCTCCAACACGTAATGTAAACACACCGGCCTATATAAAAATACTTAGCTGAGTGCTGCACCCCCCCCCAACTATATATATATATATATATATACCAACTCCGGAATCACACTAAAGGGTAAATTTCCATATGCTGGGCAAGTGTTTACTTGCCCTGAGAAAAATCTACTGTTTGGGTTTGTAAGCCTTTGTTATTTTTGTCTTAGCATTCTGAAGTTTGGTGTTGGAGCTTCATGATTTAGAAGGGGATATGTATATATATTTATTTTACATTTGTTTACCAGGAAAGTCTGACTTGGAACAAGTCAATTTTCAGTGGAGGTCTGGGGAGAAACCCTCTAGATGTACAT
Organism: Protopterus annectens; assembly: GCF_019279795.1. Lineage (NCBI taxonomy): Eukaryota > Metazoa > Chordata > Ceratodontiformes > Protopteridae > Protopterus > Protopterus annectens. The sequence goes on from NC_056729.1 coordinate 1,922,843,055, forward strand.
CTTTGTAACATGGGAGGAAATCGGAGCTCCCAGAGGAAACATACACAAACACAGAGAGGACATGCGGACTCCACTCAGAAGGCTCCCCAGCCAAGAATTGACCCAGAGAACCTCTTGCTGTGATGTGGCAATGCAAACTGCTGCATCACTGTGCCATCTATATGTATGTATATGCATATATATCTCAACATAGGCCAGGATTCAGAGGGGCTATCTACAACCATGCTAATTTTATTTATTTATTGATTGACTGATTGATTGCAATTTTATATCTGGGTGGGTTGACTGTTACAATGATCCTTTTCATCCATGATCCAGGCTCCTGAGGAGCAGTAGACAATGCACTCCTAATAAATGCCATGCGAATTAAACAATTTACATAAGAAATACCACAGCTAAAATATAACAAAATAACAACAATCTCCTAATATTCATGTGCACTGCTATGGATTTTTTTTAGGGTTAGGACAAACAAATTTAGTAAGTTACAGTATTTACAGTTTTGACTGAATACATTTACTCAGGATATGGATGTGGGGAATAAAGTATAATTGGATTGCAAACTAACCAGTGTCTTTAAAACAGTTACAAGTTGATTAACTTTTTAGATGGTCTTTTCATTTTGTATTAATAACCTGTAATGTGGCTTGTGACCTTACTTCTGGGGAAAGGTTACTCAAAGTGGCTGGGACAATGTTTAGAAAAGCTCTTTCCCCAGTATAAGAACCAAAGCAAGACCTAAAGTTGAGCAGTCTATCATCATGGGTGTTGCAAAGAGCACAAGGTGGGCATCTTACTAGCAACGTGTGTTTTAGAAGAAGGCAGTAGCCAATTGTGAACTCATGTATATGAAATACTCAGGCAAACAAATGTAAATAAAACAACCATATAATAAAATAAAATGTTACTAAGTATTATTAGTGCCTTATATTTAATTGGGAGCCTCAATCCTTACCACCACTAGTGAGGGACATGCACATTGGGAGGATGGAGTGTACACACACAGTACTGAAAATTCTGAATAAGTCACAGTAATGTATTTTGAGTGCCAAGAATGCAAATTGACAAATTTTGTTTTTAGCTGTTGCGGGTTTTGGGCATTTGTACTAAAGTTGATAAATAGCATAGGAAGCAAGTATTCACATTTAGGAACAAACATGTTTCTGTATAGATTGCCTAATGTTTAAGGAACTGCATCAGTTTAGAACAGAGTTTTAGTTGTGTCAGCACATTCTTTAATAAGTAGTCTGTGCTGGACCTAAAAGGCAACGACGGCTCAAGCAGAAGGCCAGGGTCTTTTGGGTAACAGTGGACATTTCAGTGGTATCTTTTTTTAGTAGTGAAACAATGGTTGAGGTTTTCAGGGGTGTACCAAATATCAAAAATCTAGGTTTGTTGAGATGTATTGTTATATTAGCGTGTTATTAATTGTCCATTGAAAAAGAGAGTCATTTTGTTGTATATTTTCCTGAAGTTGAGTGAATGACCAGACAGACTCTTGGAAAATGCAGTGGGGGTAGGGGGTTGGTCAAGTAATACAAAGGAAAGGCTCCCTAATTCAAGACAATCACTTTTTCTTCCTAGAAAAAAATTAACTTGGAAATAAAAACTGCTCTGTCAATTTAATTAGGAGCTACAGTGATTTCTGTGGACAAATACATGGATACTTATCATTAGCCACTCCCCAGACTGCTGCATTAGCATGTGACTTCCCCAGTGAGATTGCTGTCAGCACTATGGCCCCCGCCAGGGAGAAATCATAGCTGTTGATTGGTCTCTGAATTGAATAGGGTTAATATGATGCAGAAACCTTCTGAGTTAAGCCTTCTACACAGCAATATGCCTTTCTGAGTCCAAGTTATGAGTGAGCAAACATACTGACTGTGAGCAATTTTTATGTTTTGTGTATTTGTTTAATTTACATTTTATCCAAAACATCATTATTATAGCTATTTAACATGCTGATTGTGATGCATAGCCATCTCTCCTTGTACTTCTTGAAAATTTTTATTTTAACTAATGTGAAAAATGCAAATATTTGGCATATATCAAACTTAACCATTCAATTTTTTAAATGTATTTTGTAAGATTCTACAAACAGTCTCACATGTTTATTTATTTTTGATTTTAGATTAAAAGCAAGCTTGGACAATATGACTTAGTGGTTTGTTTGTATATTTTTTTCATTTCTTGTTGCGGGGCAGTTTCCCCCTAATTTTGAATTGATTGGTTACTTGACTTTACATTACAGTTTTCTTGATTGCTCAGGAGTAGTGCTTTCCAAGAGCAAAAGTATTCAGAAATTTGGTGCAAATTGTGTAATGCTTTTGCAATGTAAATTAGACTCACACATTGTAAGTTTAGTATATATTGCATAAGTCTAGTATGTAGTATATGTGTGTTATTTGGGTTTAATTGTTATACATAAGTGGGGAAAGATAAAGGACATTTACACAAAATTCTCTGTTCTACATGGCCAGTAGTGTCTTTTACAAACTATGGTTAAATTTTAGAAAAATCTGTAGGTAGTGGTAAGAATAAGTAAACAGCACTGACAACAATTCTTAAAAGCAGTATAAGCAATGTGTGGGTGAGCATAAATACTTTTTTTTCTAAGTGATGGAATTACCAGACTTAGGAAAGAAACTCTGAAATGCTGCACTAAGCTGCACAGGGCTCACTAATCATGGTGATAACACTGGCAGAACAGTTATATTTTTTGCATACTGTGCAAGTAAAACCATACTGGGTATGAGCTGTGGCTGATCTTTGCAGCTATAGAAAGAATGCCAGTCAAATCATCTGTGTTGTCTTTATTTAACATAAATATGTGTCAGCCATACTTGTATCATCATGCCCATGACCAATGAAGATGAAACATCTAGTCGTTTGGGGAATCTTGTAACTCGGTGAGGGTGAGCTGCACTAAGTCATGTGATGCAGGCTGAATGGCCTAGTTAGCTAAGCAGTAAGGCTTTTTAGGGAAAGAAACAGCTTTTTATTCAGGAGTGGCTAAGCTGCTAAGCAAAAGCCGGTGACAAGCTGCTTTTCTGGACCATGCATGAAAAAGATTATGAAATATATATAGGAATAAGAAACTAAGAAGGTACTTACATGATCCAAATGAAATCAGCTAGCTTAAAGACCCATGTAACTGTTGGTCCAGATCTGTTATCAATGAATAAAAGAAAAAGTACAGGAAAAAGTATAGGCAGCTTAGAAAATGACAGCTGACCCCCACTGCATACAGCCCCTTCTCAATTCCTACTTAATTCTAGCCACAGATCTCTAACTCCTGATATCTTTTTTCACTAAATGTTTCCATTATTCATATTTACCTCCCTCCCTTCTTTTCCCACTTAACTTACTCTCCTGTCTCACATTTCATTGATTCTAACTACTACTACTCTCCTCTCTTATTTATAAATGAATAAAAACAAATCTCTAATTTTCCCTCTTTTACCCATAACCACCACCTTTTTTTCTCTCTCGGCACTTTACCTTCTTCTATCACCTGCTCTCTCTATCAACTTCCCCTCTGCTTCTGATTACTGATGTACATGCTGTTGCTTGTAAGAACTAAGATTTGATATATAGTACTTTCTGTACTCTTACCTTAAACTCTGAGTTAATTGTCATTAATTCCCCTATAAATGGGGAATTCCTTATGTGTTGTAGATATATGAATGACTCTAACATATTGTTTTATTGCTTTTTTGTAAACAACACCTTTTAAACACTCATGCTACAAGTCGGAATCTAAGCATTATAATGCATGTTTATATTACCTTATGTATGCTGTACTGTCTGTAAACATTTTAATGGTGTATGTAATACTTTGTGGAGCTTTTCTCCCAGGGGCCTTTGCTGAAAAAGGGCACAAGCTCAGTCAGACATTCCCGGTCAACAAATGTCAAATAAATAAATAAATATGCCCCCACGTATATATTCATAGGTTCACAGGTTTTTGCTAGGATATTATATTTAAGGATCTTAAGAAGACTTTTACCCTTATTTTTTGCATACAAATAACTAAGAGGTAGACAGAAAAAGGATATGCTGGGCTATTTACTTGTTGTCCCAATCCACGAGGGACATAGGTGCTAAACTATTGGTGAATTGGTGGTTCCCTTCCAATTCTTCCAAATTATGTAAGAGAAATGCTACAGCTTTATGTGGAGTGGAAGACAGCTCCACAGAACAGGTATTTCTGTAATACCTACCTATCCCTTGAACATGTCTTATTTATGTTTGAGATTCCATGTGACGGTGTTCACACTACCATTGGACTTATCAATGTGTGTAATAGATCAGAAAGGATACGTTCTGTTAAATTGCTGTGCACAAGACAGAGGTAAACTCTAACAAGTTTGTACAATACTGAAAAGAGGGACAAAGCTTTGAGATGGTTTGCATAGTTTTGTGATTTAGGTCCTTCATTTTTTAGTTGGCATTGCTTGGTTACTCCAGTTCTGACAAGTGCTTGGAGAAGTACACAACAAATGCAGCATTATATGTAATGATCATCCTGATGCGAGAAGACTACAGTGGAATGATTAAATCCCTTGACCTTGATGCAATATCTTTAGATATAAATTCTGCAATGAAAAAGACTTTATTACAAAAGTGAATACATAGTAATAAAAGGACAGCAACAGTTTGAAATGTCAGGACCCACATGCGTGAGTCCTGAAGCATGGAGTCTGAATGACCTAAAAAACAGATCTGCACATATTAAGTCTGAGATGACCATTTCTTGGAATATTCCCTTTGCTCCAAGATACAGCCGTTTTGCAGTTGCTATATATAAGTTCAGGGGGATTGACTTGACTCCCAAATTGGATGCTGAAGATTTACTCTTCTCTGGGATTTTTGTCTTTTTTGGCTTGTTGGTAGTCAGCATTTTGACAGCCAACATTTCTGCTGGGATCCTAAAGGGACAGTTTTGTTATCAGCATCAATTCCTGGATCCCAAATTATGGGATCAATTTTCAGGAGTATGTTGCCAATGGGATAGCTACAAGTGATATCTTGGTTGCCAAAGGATGTGATTGTACATTTAGTTATAGTCCATGGTTATGAAACCACTAGTTGTTTGACAGAGGCCTTCTTGTAGGATTTTGCTGCCCTCTGGAGAGTTTATAATGACACCAAGTTTGCAGTGACCTTCAAAATATGTCATTCATAAACTCTTTAGATTTTCTTTGACCTCCAAGAAGTACATGCCAAAGCAAAGTGCAAAAAGCCTGAACTCTGGGGTACATCACTAGTGACAGGCCTTTTAGAGGAGGTAGAGCTACTCACCACGATTTCCTGTGTTTTGTTTGTGAGACAGTTTGCTATTTGATGTATAACTAAGGGATTTATTTTAAACTGGGAGTGCTTATCTATGATGCCTGAGTGTGGGGTATAGATGTGGTGTGTGTTCTGATTTGCCCTTATCCATTGCTTCAGGCTGAATAGGAAGGGTCTGCCCTAGTGAATATGAACTGGTTTGAGTCAAGATATTGTAAGTTATTTATGTCGCCAAAACACACAGTGTATTGATTATGATGCCTTGAGAACAATTAGTAACCAAAAGGCACAGAGTACGTTACCAATGTCCTTATTTATTAGTTTCTTTCCATAGCCTTACAGTTGAGGCTGGTCAGACATATGTGTCCTTAAATACCTGGGTCTGATAATGCCCCAGACATGTGCAAGGGGATGATGGTTGCTGTCCTCAGTTCATATGGCATGAGGCCTGCTTGAAGGCTGATATTTAATAAACTTTGTAGGGGATCCAACAAGCCATACTTCAGAGTGACCAGTAGGTAGACTGGTATGTTATCCAGTCCCATAGAAGAAGTGTTCCTGGCCTTGGATATCACCTTGAGGATTTGATCTTGGTAGATTTATGAGGTATAGATGTGGGTATGCAGTCTGAGAATATAGAAAAGGAAGGGGGTGAAGTTTGAACTAAATTTTGTCTGCGAGTAGATTAGCTATGTCTCCTGCATTAGAGTATGGGATAGCCTTTCCTGTTAGCTCTGTGCAATTCTAGACAGTGTTTCTCAGATTTCTAATGTAATTGAAGAAGACTTTTTGGTCACTCATTACCTGGGTGGCTATTTTTACCTCATATATAGCTTTGATTTGTTTGACCAATCTCCAGAAGACCCTGTTAAATATTACTACAGTGTTATTGCCACCTTTATTTTTGCATGCAATTATTTTTTTTAGTTATATAGCCTGTTTATATGACTGTTCCTCCAAAGGGGCTTATTTTTAAAATTGGTACTGTATTTATTTGGGGGGGGGGCAGCTATAGCTATGCAGCTGTTTAGGAATGCATTGAATATGGTGATAAAGGATTTGGCATAAGCAGTGAGGTTGTCAAGATGGAAGAGCCTTTTGAGTTTAGCAGGATACCACTCGGTTTTTGTAGGTTAGCTTTGGAATAATGTCTGAATTTCATGGTATTGAAAGATGCTTATGGATTCAGCCTTAAGGTGAAAGTGACTGATTTGTGTTCTGATTTGACTTGGGATGAAGATACAATTGGTGGAGAGCAAAATAATCTCATATTCACAAAGACTAAGCCAAGGATTTTGTTGTCCTTGGTTGGGGTGCAGACATACTGGTCTGGAAATTTCTGGGCATACATGTTTGAAGATACATAGGTATCCTGTTTAAAGGAGGGGTAGGTGGAATTTCCTAGGAGAATGGTGTTTGGCTTAATGCATGAGGATTCCACACTGCTTTGGAAGGAGGTATGGACTTACACAGACCATACCTTTCAGACTCTTAGAGCAATAAATCTGGACAAATCCATAAATAATAGGGAAACAAAGGCCCAAAAATAGGGACACTTTTTAAATATTCTGCTTACAAATTTCGAAAGTTGATAGAATAACAGATTTTGAATAAATATTCCCCAGGATTCAATAAACTCCATGTAGGAATAGCATTATTCCTACATGGAGTGAATGGTGTCCGTGTCCACATCCCCCTTTCAGCAGCACGCCTTACCTATTAATGAAGGCGCACTACTGAGATTGAGCTGTGTACGTGGATACTGAAGCAGTGCAGGGGACATGTTGCAGTAGGGCTCACAGATCTGTAACATGTCCCCTGCACTGACAAAGTGCTATACGGTACTTTACAGTACAAAACAGTGTCCGCAGACACTGAAATCCTCATTGGCAACTGAACGTAATGCAGAGAGTGTGTGACAGGTACTGTCACACACACCCTGCATTGTGAAAGTGCCATACAATACTTCAGATTAGAAAGCATTGCCTGCAGACACAGAAATTACGAATGGCAACTGAACATAATGCAGGGGGTGTGTGACAAGTACTGTCACACACACCCTGCCTTGTGAAAGTGCCATACAGCACTTTACATTAGAAAACAGTGTCGACAGGCATTGAAATTATAAATGGCAACTGAATGCAATGCAGTGGATGTGTGACACGTACTGTCACACACTCCCTGCATTGTGAAAGTGCTGTGCTCAGACACTTCATACCACTCAACCTCTTAGAGCAAGAAATGTACACAAAGCCAATAGTGGGACAAAAGCACAAAAATAGGGACAGTTTTTAAATCTTGCCCTAACAAACTTAGAAAGTTGATAGAATTACATCATTTTCTGCTGCATACCCACAAGTCAAGCTCCACTCAAGTAACCTACACACATGGACTCAACCTGGTCTGTGATACCGATATGACTTGTTGGTGGGACAGATTTGTGTCCCAAAGACTCCCCCATCTATTGAACAGACTGGCTCTCCATGTCAAGCAGGGAACCTCTTTACCCCTTTTTAAGTGCAACCTGGATAACGGGATGTGCAACAGAAAATACATCCCTTGGATTCCACCTGTGTCCCTGCTGGACAGAGGCATCAGGTGCTAATTTGTTTATACATGGGCTAAACTCTTGGCTAGGCTTATAAGGCCCTCAGGGCCAACAGCCTAGTAAGTTCCTATGATCCTATGAACCTGTTAGAGTTTGATCCCTGTAGGAAGTATGGCAGGTGCAGGAGAGTGAGTGAGCTTTCAAGCACAGCGCTGGGGCATCCTTAAGTCCAGGGTCATGACTGAACTCCTTGTGAAGAACCATGATGACAGACTGCTGCAGTGTCAATACCAGGGCTCAGAATACAAGTCTGAGGCCTGGGACCATATGTCATGTGAGCTTACCGGTACCATTGGCATCCCCCAAACTGTTAAGAAGGTCCATCATCATTATGACAACCTGAGGCGGAGGAAGGGGGTGCTGTTGGTACAATGGATCCAAGATGCCCAGAATGGCCCAGAAGTTTGTAAGTATATCTACAGGTGATATATCAAATTATAGTATGAATATCTGATAGACAGGGATGCATAATGGTGTGTTTTCTCCCCACAGCTGCAGAGAGCTCATAACATGAAGAGCCATGCAGAATGACTAATACGAGACTGTAATAGGTGAAGACTGCAAATATATGATGTGTGAATGTGTATTGGTTGGTTATGCAACCCAGCAGCCTGCTATGGTCTATACAGGTCACACATAATCACATCCACTAGGGGTTAAATGTGTATACCTGCATGCAAAATATTAATACACAGTTCACTAACTATCTATAACACATGACATGACACTCCACATACTTTACAAGGTCAGAATGTGTGACCAAATGAGTTGTAGGCAGAAATCAGTCAAACAGCAGACAGCAGTGCCCCAGTAGTTCAGCATGATGAGAAATACATATATCTCTTGTTAAATTTTGCACACATAGACCACGGTTTGGATCCAGGGACTGATACGAAGATGTGTTCATAGTGACACACAAGTAATTCTGAGTATTTGTAGAAACTGTCAAATAGTGTTAACAGATATTTTCTTCACAGTGTTCACAGGTAAAGAAATGACTGTATTAGCTGTATGAAGGGTATACTAATAAACTGTGTACAAATGTTCCAGTGCCCAGCCCCATGCCAACAAATGACAGCAGGATAGCTATATATACTATGCACTCTTCCCAATACATGCCTCTCAAGTGTTACGCTGTCACTGCTACTGATCACTGTTGCAATAACCTTGCACACAGATATGCCATTAGCAAACTCACACAACATCAGTGCAGGGTACACCTTGTTAGTCATATATGCAACTTTGACATGTACGAGACCCCTCTACTCATGTACCTACAGTTGTCAAAGCTTGCCCAATAGCATTCCAGGTCAAAAGATAAACAAGTATGCATGTGCTATGGTAGCTATAGGCCTCAAGTAGATATAAAGTGATGGCAGACCTGTAGAGTATTGAGCCATACTGTTGTGAAAAATATAAGTCTATACAGTTTGTAATTGACTGTTTTTCTCTTCCCCACCCGTTATCTGCTTCAATAAGTATTATTCATATACTACGGGCATGTTGTTCTCAAAATCTAATGTTGGGACATTTGACCTATTACTGTTCGTATATTTAAATGGTTCAGTACTAACATACCTTGTTGAAATTCCATTGTTGGTGGCCTGTTGCTGTAAATCAAGGAAACAAAAAACTGGAACTTGGAATAATAAAACAATGATTTATTCAAATAAACAGCAGGAGAGTATGAAAGATTAACGCTCCACACAACAAACTCATGCATTTTCATCCAAGCACCTCCCAGACTTCATCAGATAAAGACAGGTGCCATAGCAACCCTTATATATGAAATTAGTCAATCAATTAACCGATAAAAGTGTTGATGCATCAGAATACTCATGTTTAAAAGAAAAAGAAAAAGTATCTTAAATACAATAAACTTAAATAAATAACATGACCAAATGTCAGCAATACATATCACAAAAAACACTTGCAGAATTTAAAAACACCATATTAAAACACTTGATATAAAAATATGAATTTAATATGTATTTTTATATTTATTTATTTGATGTTAAAAAAGTTTTAAATGTTAAAAAAATTATTTATTGAATCATTCTAATTTAGTGGGCCTCAACTTTAAAAGTGGGGCCAGGGAAATATGATCATTTAAACCCAGGACCCTATTCGCCTCCAAAGTTATCTGCCAAAACATCTCTCTATACTCAAGCTTAGTTTCCCAGGCTCCACCTCTAGCCTCCTTGGGTACTGAATCGATAACAAAAAATCTAAAGCTAGCTCCAGTACAGTCTAGAGTGTGTCTGAACATAGCATTTTTTGAATTCTTATTCCAAACGTTGTTCATGTGCTCATAGATTCTACGTTTCAGTGGTCTTTCAGTTTTACCAACATATAATCCTTCACAGGACCCACAAACAACCAAGTAGACCAGCCCAGAAGAATTACAATTAAAATAACCCTTCCCTGTCACATATTTTTGTCTAGCTGGAAGGTATATCTTCTCACCCTGAGATATATAGGAACATTGGTTAAAAGCACTACATTTATAAGTGCCATTTTTTTAGATGAGAACACATTAACGTGGTTTGCTTGTTCCAAGAGCTGTTTTATGTTCCCACCTTTTCTAAAGACCACTTTGAGTGGTTTACCTTTGAGGTTTTCTAGGTCTGTAAATTCAGAAAATCTAGCCCATTCCTTTACCAAAACATTTTTAATACAGTAGGCATCCACACTATAATTAGTTATAAATACCCTACTGAATCCTGGTTGCTCAACCTCATGTCCGCCCTTCTTGTTTGGAATAAAAGAACCCTTACCTGAAATAGGAAAATACCTATCTGTTCTTCCTGCCAAAATGCAGTTTTGGAACTCTTGTATCAGCTCACCTGGGTAACATCTTTTCAAAAACATACTTCATAGGGTGTCACACTCTTAGTGAAAGTCGTCATCACTTCATGTCATATGGTTGATCCTCACGTATTGTCCCTTGATAATACCCATCTTTTTGGAAATGCGGGTGGGCACTGGAAAAGCTCAAATAAGAGTTGGAAAAAGTCCCTTTCCTGTTTACAGAGGACTTAAAACCTGAACATGTCTTTTGTTGGGAGACATCCAAGTAATTCATACAATCAATTATACTCTGATAGGTAAATTTCAAGAATGAAGTGGTTTGGGAAATATATAGTACAAAATCATCCTGTTTAGTTAAGCTGTCAACCCAGAACAAACAAATATCATCCATGTATTGGCTGTACATTGTCCAAGAACTGGAGGATGTACTGTTTATAATGTACTTGTACTCCCATGTAGCCAGAATAATATTAGCATAAGTGGGGGCACAACTGGTCCCCATTGCTACACCACATTCCCGCCTGAAAAACTCTCCCTCAAAAAATAGAAAATTATTTTTCAATACTAATTCAGCAAGTTCCAGGCAAATAAAAATATCATTGTCAGATACCCGCTCTTGTCTTCTGAGAGCTTCCTCCAACCATAAGAGTCCAATGTTATGGGGAATGACAGAAGACAAATCTACAACATCAATAGTAACAAATATCACATTTTCACAAAAATGTTCAGCTTTGATTTTACATAAAAAATCCCAAGAATCTTGTAAGATATATGTTTCACCCATCCACAACTTTTTCAACGTCCAGTCAAGGAGTTTCACCAAATCGGCTATTTTAGACCCTTGGGAAGCCATAATTGGCCTAAGAGGCAGATCTTCCACACTCTCATGTGTCTTTGGTATCCCAAAGATAGATGGAACCCTGGGCCTATTATTTTCCAAGTAGGAATACGTTTCAAAATCAATAATGCCCTGATCAAATAAGTCCTTCAGGGCAAAATCTATCTTTGTATAAGCAATGTGGATTTCGTTGAGAGATACTTGGCTGTAAGTATTTTCATAATGCAAAATAGCAAACATTTTGGATTCATATAAAATCCTGTCCATCAGTACACTACCCCCTCCCTTATCAGGTTCCATAACCCTTATGTTGTTACTAGCCCGAAGCTCCTGTAACAGTTTGTTCTCACTAGCAGTCAAATTATACCTAGTTTTTTGGTTCAAATGGACTTTTCTAATTTCCCTTTCCAAGACCATTTCTAGGTTTTTTAACTGTGGATGTAAAGGAGGGTTAAATGTACTGGATTTCCTAGGGGCCTGTAAACAATCTAGATTCATTTCTTTCCCAAATAAATTTTCCAAGTTAAGTGTCCGGACAAATATTTTTATGTCCAAAATAACCTCAGTAAGGTTACTCTTGTGCATGGGTATGAATTTTAGGCCCTTCATGATCAAGTAAAAAAAAATCCATTGTAATATTTAAACTACTGTAGTTGTAAATATGAAAAACTGACATACTCAAATCATTAACAGCATGCTGATTAATAAAATCAAGAGTAAAATTATTTTCTATCTGACAAAGTTCCTGTACCACCCTCCCTTCTGGTACCACTGATTCCTGTAAAAATGGTTGTTCTGTTTTTTATTTTTAAAACTTTTGGATCTACGGGATGATGTACTATAATTGTCTACATCACCATGCTCCTGATCCACAAAGCCATGTCCACTGGACTGCTGGTTGTAATCATTATGGCTATGTGGTTCAACATCCATAGGTCCCACACCTGGATTAACCTCCTGCCCATAGTATTTCTTATTAGAAAAACTTCTTGTGGGCAGATATTGTTTGCCCTCCTGATATAGTTTGTGGTCCCTCTCCATTGTTTTATACTTTCTTTTTAAAATTTCCCCATATTGCTGATCAACCCAGTCCCTAATATCATAGTATGTTTTCTTTTCAGCTTTGATTCCAAACATTAGGTAATTGATAAGTACATTTTTTAAATAATCAATATTTTCTTGTAAACAGGACATTTCCCTGTCATTATTTTCAATAATGGCTTTCAAGATATAATAGCTGCAATTATCAAAAATATTAATTAGCTCATTGTAAAATTCTATACCAACTTTAACATTGTTAGGGTATTTGTATGCCCGTAGTCTTTTTGGTACAACCCCTGCCTTAATGCATTCCCTTAAATAAAGATTGTCCAGTGACAAAGTTCTGTATCTGAGCAGAGCATCATGTAACTTGCTCAAACTGCTACTATAAGAGTCCCCATATGCCTCGCCAACAGCTCCGGAACTAGGTCACTGGAATACAGGCCTATGTTGCAGCCAAATACTCAATTCCCCCTTGGGCTGCTCAAATGCCTGAACATCTGCACCTATGGTGCTGCCAACATGGCCATTACCATTTTGTTGTGTCTGTAACAATGTAGGAGTTGTTAAAAAGTTCCCCGTACCAGGATGTCAGTTTTCCTGGACATTGTTCACTGCACCACCATCCACCAAACCAAGTGAATCTGTATCCTTGTGTTGTGAGGGTCCACGTAAAACTACTTCCTGATTACAAGGAAGTGAAGCACCAGAAATGTTCAAGAGCAGGACCGACAGTCCCTGCCCTATAGGGGTATGAATGTCCACCAGCTGAGTGAGCTGACCCACAATTTTGTGGAATTCTCCGACCTCCAAGCCCCAAGAACCATCGACCTGGTTCATACCACTGTTTAAATCCTCCACGGCCACAAAAACAATGAACCTCACACAAGCACCAGGCATTCCAGTAGGTAAAACAAGGATACAAAATAATGGAACTTGTAGTAATAAAACAATGATTTATTCTAGGCAGTAGCAGGACAGTATGAAAGATTAACGCTCCACACAATAAACTCATGTATTTTCGTCCGAGCACCTCCCAGACTTCATCAGATAAAGACAGGTGCCATAGCAACCCTTATATATGAAATTAGTCAAAAAAAATAACCAATAAAAGTGTTAATGCATCAGAATACTCATGTTTAAAAGAAAAAGAAAAAGTATCTTAAATATAATAAACTTAAATAAATAACATGACCAAATGTCAGTAATACATATCACAAAAAAACACTTACAGAATTAAAAAAAAAATATTAAAACACTTGATATAAAAATATGAATTTAATATGTATTTTTATATTTATTAATTTATTTGATGTTAAAAAAGTTATTAAATGTTAAAAAATTATTTATTGCATCATTATAAGTTAGCAGACCTCAACTTTAAAAGTGGGGCCAGGGAAATATGATACTTTAAACCTGGGACGCTATTAGCCTCCAAAGTTACTTGCCAAAACATCTCTCTATACTCAAGCTGAGTTTCCCAGGCTCCACCACTAGCCTCCTTGGGTACTGAATCGATAATAAAAAATCTAAAGCTAGCTCCAGTACAGTCTACAGTGTGTCTGAACATAGCATTTTCTGAATTCTTATTCCTCACATTGTTTGTGTGCTCATAGATTCTACATTTCAGTGGTCTTTCAGTTTTACCAACGTAGAATACTTCACAGGACCCACAAACAACTAAGTAGACCAGCCCAGAAGAATTACAAATAAAATAACCCTTCCCTGTCACATATTTTTGTCTAGCTGGAAGGTATATCTTCTCACCCTGAGATATATAGGAACATTGGTTACAAGCACCACATTTATAAGTGCCATTTCTTCTAGATGAGAACACATTAATGTGGTTTGATTGTTCCAAAAGCTGTTTTATGTTCCTACCATTTCGAAAGACCATTTTGTGTGGTTTACCTTTGAGGTTTTCTAGGTCTGTAAGTTCAGAAAATCTAGCCCATTCCTTTTCCCGAACATTTTTAATACAGTAGGCATCCACACTATAATTAGTTATAAATGTCCTACTGAATCCTGGCTGCTCAACCTCATGTCCACCCTTCTTGTTTGGAATAAAGGAACCCTTACCTAAAATAGGGAAATACCTATCAGTTCTTCCTGCCAAAATGCAGTTTTGGACCTCTTGTATCAGCTCACCTGGGTAACCTCTTTTCAAAAACATACTTCATAGGGTGTCACACTCTAAGTGAAAGTCATCATCACTTGATGACATGCGGCTGATCCTCACGTATTGTCCCGTGATAATACCCCTCATTTGGAAATGTAGGTGGGCACTGGAAAAGCTCAAATAAGAGTTGGAAAAAGTCCCTTTCCTGTATACAGAGGACTTAAAACCTGAACATGTCTTTTGTAGGAAGACATCCAAGTAATTCATGCAATCAATTGTACTCTGATAGGTAAATTTCAAGAATGAAGTGGTCTGGGAAATATATAGTACAAAATCATCCAGTTTAGTTAAGCTGTCAACCCAGAACAAACAAATATCATCCAGGTATCGACTGTACATTGTCCAAGAACTGGAGAATGTACTGTTTATAATGTACTTGTACTCCCATGTAGCCAGAATAATATTAGCATAAGTGGGGGCACAACTGGCCCCTATTGCTACACCACGTTCCTGCCTGAAAAACTCTCCCTCAAAAAATAGAAAATTATTTTTCAATACTAATTCAGCAAGTTCCAGGCAAATAAAAATATCATTGTCAGATATCCACTCTTGTCTTCTGAGAGCTTCCTCCAACCATAATAGTCCAATATCATGGGGAATGACAGAAAACAAATCTACATCAATAGTAACAAATGTCAAATTTTCACAAAAATGTTCAGCTTTGATTTTACATAAAAAATCCCAAGAATCTTGTAAGATATAAGTTTCACCCTTCCACAACTTTTTCAACTTCCAGTCAAGGAATTTCACCAAATTGGCTATTTTAGACCCTTGGGAAGCCACAATTGGCCTAAGAGGTGGATCTTCCACACTCTTATGTGTCTTTGGTATACCAAAGATAGATGGAAACCTGGGCCTATTATTTTCCAAGTAGGAATAAGTTTCAAAATCAATAATGCCCTGATCAAATAAGTCCTTCAGGGCAAAATCTGTCTTTTTATAAGCAATGTGGATTTCTATGAATCTACTTCTAGAAACTATGAGCACATGAACGACATGAGGAATCTTCTTCTTCTTTCGGCTTTTCCTGGTTAGGGGTCGCCACAGTGTCCGCTCATGATTGGCAGTGGAGTTTTACAGTTTCGAGTTGCCAGCCTGGCCCCCAACCTTCCACAGAAGGCACACACACGCACTCATGCCTAGGGCCAATTTAGAGTTTCCAATCCACCTACAGCATATCTTTGGGATGTGGGAGGAAACCGGAGCACCCGGAGGAAACCCACGCGACCACAGGGAGGACATGCAGACTCGGTACAGAAGGCACCCCAGCCGAGGATCGAACTGGAGAACCTCTTGCTGTGAGGTGACAACGCTAACCGCTGCACCACCGTGGCTGCCCGACGTGAGGAATAAAAATTCAAAAATTGCTATGTTCAGACACACCCCAAGATTTATGAAGCTCAGTGCAAGGACGGCATTAGCCTTGTGCCAACCGTGCGGCTTAGAGATGGAGCAGCAGCACCACATGCATATTAATGAAGGCGCACTGCCGTAACGGCCATGTGCATAGGAAATGTGTACAAGTGCAGGGGGCATGTCCAAGCACTGCACTGAGGAGTGAACATGTCAGCTGCATACGTGCAACCTGAAATGCTGAGTACTACAGCCTGCCTCTAATAATAATCACTCCTGTCAGTGTCCGTGGATAGTGAAATGTATGCAAAGCATACAGTACATTTTTTGCGAACACCACAATATGAAGTAAACAAAAAGGCACGTAGCTGAATATTGAGTCCCTGTCCCTCGGACAAATGATATTTAAAACCCCGTGACCGTATTCCATTGTAGTGTCGCTAGTTAAACCAAGTGGAAGCGAAAAGCATCGTGTTAATGCATCACCAATTGCTAAGCCTAGCCCAATGGTTAGGGTTACTACCTGTCCTACATTGTGAGGGACAGTCCCCCTTTAGGCAGGTGTGTCCATACCAAAACCATTATAAATGTGAAATGTCCTGCCATAGTAGGAGATAATTATGTCCCATATGTTATGTAATAGTCCCATACAATACTTATGTCCATATATAAAATACCTAAATGTTACAAGAAACATAATAAGCAAGTAAACGAAACAGAATAAGCAACTACACCACTACAACAATAAAAGCTTATATGTAGGCATAAAACTAAAGTACTATCCTTTGTAATATCCATGGGTATGTGTTGGCCTATAAACTCTGATGTGTGTCCCTAAAAAGTTCCATCCAGGTCAAATGAAAAGGTGGCAACCCTACCAATGGTCAGAGCATTCGCCCAATATCTGCCCATTCGCAGTCCAAGTCGTCCTTGTCAGTATGGCTCATAGAAGAACGGGTATTACCCGGGTCTACCTACCATGTCATGAAAGATGAGTATTTGCGTGAACCTATGTGCGTGAAGTACAGCATGTGGATGATCAGAAATGCTAGGGTAGTCCTCACAACCATATTGGTCCCAGAGATATGTAGTATACACAATGTGTTCTGTTGACTGTGCCATGGACCATCAACTAGAGAAGGGATGAATGGTGTTTGAGGAATATGGGGTTAGGGGGTGACGGGTAATGTAATAATTTGCCAAGGGGAGACTGGGTTGGATGCACAATAGGTGAACTGGAGATCTACAAGGGAGCAGTGGGTGAATCAGGAAGATAACCAAAGAACAAATGTACACATCCGCAATACAATCCCACAAACATGTGAACATTAAAAAGTGCAATACACATGTACAGAAACGTTACCGGCACATACCCACATAATGGTCTGGCCTGAACTGAGCCATCCAACCCCAACACACCTGGATACATATTTGAATACCCATCAAACCCTTCACAGCACACCCCCCCCTTCCTGAACGTCCACCAAAACCACCCATACTCGGGCTGCTAGATAGGCGCAGCCATATCTGCACATAGTGACCCCTACCCATATCTAGTAGGCAGTCTCACCCTAGGCAGTCTCAGGATTGCAAACTATGTATCCCTTGCATGTATAACCCTACCTTATGGCCATAAAGCAAAGAAGGTCATCGGTCCCCATAATTTTTGGATATCCCTCATGGGATAAATA